>NC_089859.1:42869055-43166555 GCF_036373705.1 Amia ocellicauda
TTTCAGAATACATTGATTTAATGATGTCATAAACTTTACCCCCTACACCACTCTGTACAAGTTTATAAAATAATCCCTTGTGCCAGATTGAGTCAAATGCCTTTCTAAAGTCTACAAAACAGGCAAATATTTTTCCTTTATTGTTTTGGGTATATTTATTTATGAGGGTGTGTAGAGTGTAAATATGATCGGTTGTGCTGTGTTTTGGTAGGAAGCCAATCTGACTCTTATTCAGGACACTGTGCTTGGTAAGGAAGGCCAGTATCTGGGCGTTGATGATACTGCAGAACACCTTCCCCAGGTTACTGCTCACACAGCTGCCCCAGTAGTTATTGGGGTCTAATTTGTCTCCACTTTTAAAAATCGGGGTGATCAATCCTTGATTCCCGACCTCAGGGAAACACCCGGCTCTCAGCACCAGGTTAAAGAGTTTGAGCAGAGCCTCCTGCAGCTGCGGGCTGCTGTGCTTCAGCATCTCAGGGCTGATGCTGTCGGGGCCGCTGGCTTTCCTGGGTTTGAGGATTTTGAGTTGATGTTTTAGTTCCTGTATTGTAAATGGGTTATCTAAGGGATTTTGGTTATTCTTAATGATTTCTTCCAATTTATTTAGGTTTTTTAATATTTTAACCTGTTCTGGCTTTGGATTGTTTTCAACATTTTGGTAAAGTTTTTCAAAGTGTGTTTTCCAGATTTCTCCATTTTGAATTGGTATTTCATTTTTTGTTTTTGGGGTATTTATTCTGCCCATATAGTGGTCTTTTTTCTTACTGAGGAGTTGCTTGTAGTGCCGCAGGGCCTGGCAGTAGCTGAGGCGAGCCTCCTGGTTGTCGGGCTCTCTGTGTTTAGTGTTGGAGAGATGTCTCAGGTGTTTCCTAGAAGTTTCACACTCCTGGTCACACCACTGTTCTTTTTTTCTTTTAGACGATTTCATATTTTGGTTTTTAATTGTTTTAATGTTTGATTTTAAAGCCAGTCTCTCAAATATTTCATTCAGTGTTTTGGTGGCTGAGTTTATTCCGTTTTGGTTTATTTGCTAGTGTGAGGATTGATATCTGTCTAACATGTTTTCAATCTCATCACTATTCAGGGCTCTTGTGTAGTTCTCTGTGCTGGGCTCTGACCATCTCTAACTGGGTGGCAGGGAGACCAGTTTTGTGGGAAGTTTGGCTCTGACTTGTGGCTGCGCTGATCTTTTTAGGTAAAGTGTTATTTGGCTGTGGTCTGATAGTGGAGATTGTTGTCTGACTATAAACGCATTGTTGGCTTGTGGGTCCAGGTCAGTTATGGCGTAGTCCACCACACTGCTGCCCAGAGCCGAGCAGTATGTGAATCTCCCCAGAGAGTACCCCCTGGTCCTGCCATTGATGATATATAGACCCAGGCTTTTACATAGGCGCACTACCTGCTTCCTGCTCTTGTTTACCACGCTGTCGTGGCTGTGTCAGTGTGGAGGTGTGTGTGTGGCACAGCGGGGAGTCTCCGAACAGGTGTGTGTTCCCCTCTGTATTGATGTAGTCCATCTCTCTGCCAGTCCTGGCATTGAGATCGCCACACAGCAGTACAGAGCCCAGGGTCTGGAAGTGGCAGATTTCGTTTTGAAGCTCATGAAAGCCTTCCTCATTATAGTAGGGGGAGTCTGCGGGTGGCATATAAATTGCACATAGGTATATATCTGTGTTATTTTGTAGGGTGTCTTTTCTGATTTTCATCCACAGGTGTGTGTCTCCTCTCTGTACTGGGCATAGGGCTGCTCGGAGCTCCTCCCTGTACCACACGATAATCCCCCACGAGGCCCTGCCACACCTGACTTTGGGTTTTTTATAGGAGGGCACAATCAGCTCCCTGTATCCATTGTATCCATCCAGTGTATAGACATATCTGCACAGCACCAAGTCTCTACAAGAATGAAAACATCTGAACTATTTACAGTGTTGATCAGTTCAGGGCCTGTGCTCTTCATTCCAAAAGTTGAGGAGCGTAAACCCTGCATATTCCAACTGCTTATTTTAAAGGACATGTTAATATATTTTATTATACTTGTCTCTTCTACATAAGAAAGTTTAATTTGTGGTCTACAACTGATATTATATTACTATTAATAATTATATATGGATATACATAATAATCACTCAAAGATTTTATGTTTGCATCAAAATATCAGAATAATTAAATCACATTTTTTCTTACTCTCCATCTCCACAACCATATATATGTGTGTTGAGGCTCAGTTAACTCAGCAGTGTGGAACAGATGACACTGAGGAGTTGCCTTATCTGGGCTAGCTGGGCAGCATCGGGCCTCCAGGCTCTGGAAGCCGCTGCTGCGTGGCTGTGTGGCTGTGCTGGTCCCCGGCTGTCCGCTCAGCTGTGCTGGACGGGCCCTCTGGGGATGGGGGGGTGGGGAATGGGGCCGCGGGGTCTCAGGGGCTGGGGCTGGGGTGGAGCCGGTGGCTGGGGATGTGGCCGGGGGCTGGGGGGTTTGCTCCTGGTCTCGAGGTGGGGGTGTGTGGGGTTTCGGCCCAGGATTGTGTCCTTGAGGACCTTTGAGATGATCCTCACACCCATCTTGTTGAGGTGGACGTGGTCATACAGGTGATGTGGCTGGATGTCTCAGTGGTGTGCCAGGTGGACGTTGGGGAGGAGGGCACATCTTCGGGACACTTCTGCGTTGATGGCCTGGATGATGTGCAGAGGCACGTCTGTGCGGGGCAGCAGTGTGGAGATGGAAATTTTGGCAGTTGGGAATTCCTCTGTGGCTTTCGTTGCTACCTGTCTCAGGGCTGAGGCCACATCGCCCCTGCGGGCACTCAGGTCGTTAGTGCCGGTGTGGATGAGGATGTGTTTGACTTGGCAAAGCCTCCTCTTGGAGAGCAGCTCCAGGGCTCTCTGTGCTGTGGAGCACCAAAGCTTTTTCACTTTTCGCCCAGGGAAGAGGCGCCTCTCAACCAGGAACTTCCCATTGGATTCGCTCAGAATGACCACCTCTGCGTTGACCTGCCACTCCGGGTTTGCGTCGGGAGTGGTGGGGGCAGCGGGTGTGTTTTGGGGGAGTGGCGTTTCAGGGGGTTGTGTATTAGTGGCAGGTCTGGTGATAGTGGGTGTGTCAGGAGTGGTGGGGAGTGTGGGTGGATCAGTGGGTGCGTCAGGGGTTGGAGGTGTTGTGGGGTCAGTGCAGTGCAGTCTCTGTGCTCCAGTGATGTGTAGCTCCTCTCTTAGCTCCTCCAGCTGGCTCTGCAGGCTCCTCAGCTAGCTGTGCTGGGGTGTCCAGGTCAGCTCCTCCCTCGCTCTGCGCAGCTCCGTCCTCAGGGTTTGGCTCTGCTCCTCCAGGTCTCTCACTGCCGCTCTCAGCTCATGGATCTCAGCCTTGTGCTGCATCTTTAGTCTGTGCATCTCATCCCGGAGCTGATCACACAAGGAGGTCTGGGCCAGGGTGCTCAAGGTCTGCTCCCTGAACTCCGCAAACTCCAGCTCCAGCACTGATAGGCATTCCTTTAGTGTTTTAATGTTGCTGGAGAGTTTTGGGGAGACAGGGGGGCAGTCTGTGGGAGATGGGGCACTGTCTGGCTCCGTGTGGCTGGGGGCAGACTGCAGGGTGGCCGGCTCTGGCTCTTGTTTCTCTACCTCAGTCTGCTGCTTTGAGGTGTGGAAGCCGAGAGCTAATTGGTCCAGGCTGCTCTCGCTGCCCTGCACCATGATGGTCCCGTTGTGGTATACATTAAAAGTGAGCATCACACTGTCTGTGTCTTTCTCTACCAGCACTGAGATCTGCCTGCCTCTGCTAATGCCCCTCTTGTTGTTATTGGGGTATGTCTGGCACAGGGTTTTGTGAAAGGCGGTGTAGAACAGTAGATTGTTCTTGACCCTGTTTTCTCCTTTACCGGTGTAGTCTAGGATGAGGGTCTCAGGAGATGCTCTCATCACAGCTTGTTTGTAGTCCTTCTTAGCCTGTGCAGAGCGAATGTCTTCAGGGTATCGGATTTCAAAAGGCAGCTCTGCAGTCAGACTGCTGTTCGATAGATTTCTATCAGTCTCGGTGGCAGTTGGGCTCTCTCCTACTGTCACTCTATTCAAATCGGAGCTCTGCATTTTCATTGGCTGAGTCAACTACTGAGAATGCTTATTTATTTTATTAATACATATTTTTTTGTTTAATTATTTGTCTCTTACCTCCAATTCTTGTCTTCAGCTTTTCTTTTCTGACTTTTCTTCCTGAACTGTCTCTCTGCTTTCTTCTTTTTGTGTTTCTCTTAAAATTATTATTTTTTGAATACTTTTTCTTCTGAATTTCTATTCCATGTCTTCTGTGTATGTTTATAGTGCTATATATTCATTTGTAAATCACAAATTAAATCCGCTTATGTATAAAAACAAATGTTTTTTAGGAGCTCATATTCCTCTCTCTCTCTCTCTCTCTCTCTCTCTCTCTCTCTCTCTCTCTCTCTCAATTCATTTCATTTGTATTGTCAAAGCAATTGGACATACATACACATACATACATATACACGCACCTAAAGGATTATTAGGAACACCTGTTCAATTTCTCATTAATGCAATTATCTAATCAACCAATCACATGGCAGTTGCTTCAATGCATTTAGGGGTGTGGTCCTGGTCAAGACAATCTCCTGAACTCCAAACTGAATGTCTGAATGGGAATGAAAGGTGATTTAAGCAATTTTGAGCGTGGCATGGTTGTTGGTGCCAGACGGGCCGGTCTGAGTATTTCACAATCTGCTCAGTTACTGGGATTTTCACGCACAACCATTTCTAGGGTTTACAAAGAATGGTGTGAAAAGGGAAAAACATCCAGTATGCGGCAGTCCTGTGGGCGAAAATGCCTTGTTGATGCTAGAGGTCAGAGGAGAATGGACCGACTGATTCAAGCTGATAGAAGAGCAACTTTGACTGAAATAACCACTCGTTACAAACGAGGTATGCAGCAAAGCATTTGTGAAGCCACAACACGTACAACCTTGAGGCGGATGGGCTACAACAGCAGAAGACCCCACCGGGTACCACTCATCTCCACTACAAATAGGAAAAAGAGGTGAGACATTCAGATGGTAGAGTCAGAATTTGGCGTAAACAGAATGAGAACATGGATCCATCATGTCTTGTTACCACTGTGCAGGCTGGTGGTGGTGGTGTAATGGTGTGGGGGATGTCTTCTTGGCACACTTTAGGCCCCTTAGTACCAATTGGGCATCGTTTAAATGCTACGGCCTACCTGAGCATTGTTTCTGACCATGTCCATCCCTTTTTGACCACCATGTACCCATCCTCTGATGGCTACTTCCAGCAGGATAATGCACCATGTCACAAAGGTCGAATCATTTCAAATTGGTTTCATGAACATGACAATGAGTTGACTGTACTAAACTGGCCCCCACAGTCACCAGATCTCAACCCAATAGAGCATCTTTGGGATGTGGTGGAACGGGAGCTTCGTGCCCTGGATGTGCATCCCACAAATCTCCATCAACTGCAAGATGCTATCCTATCAATATGGGCCAACATTTCTAAAGAATGCTTTCAGCACCTTGTTGAAGCAATGCCACGTAGAATTAAAGCAGTTCTGAAGGCGAAAGGGGGTCAAACACAGTATTAGTATGGTGTTCCTAATAATCCTTTAGGTGAGTTCATCGTAGCTCTTAATACTCTCTTTCTGTCTGGAGGAGATATAATTGAAGTATTGTACACGTACCCGGCTACTTTCAACACCCATTGCTGCACTGATATTTTTCCCTCCATTTTTCTTTATCCATTTTTTTTTTTGCTGGAAGTTCCGTCAATACCCGTCAGCCTTTAAGAGACATCATGCAGCCAGGCCTCTTGGCTTGCGGCCACACCGTCCTGAACGCGCCCAATCTCATCAGATCTCAGAAGCTAAACGGGGCAAGGGCTCGTCAGTACTTGGATGGGTGACCTCCTGGAGATATCAGGTGCTGCAAGTTATTTCGTCTCCTGGGTAACTTTATCGTAGCTCTTAATACTCTCTTTCTGTCTGGAGGAGATATTATTGAAGAATTCTACACGTACCCGGCTACTTTCAACACCCTTTGCTGCACTGATATTTTTCCCTCCATTTTCCATTTTTTTTTTTTTTTTTTTTGCTGGAAGTATTGTCAATACCCACCAGCCTTTAAGAGACATCATGCAGCCAGGCCTCTTGGCTTGCGGCCACACCGTCCTGAACGCGCCCGATCTCATCAGATCTCGGAAGCTAACGGGGCAGGGCCTGGTCAGTACTTGGATGGGTGACCTCCTGGAGATACCAGGTGCTGCAAGCTTTTTACGTCTCCTGGGTAACTTCATCATAGCTCTTAATACTCTCTTTCAGTCTGTAGGAGATATTATTGAAGAATTGTACACGTACCCGGCTACTTTCATAACCCTTTGCTGCACTGATATTTTTCCCTCCATTTTTCTTTTTTCTTTTTTTTTTTGCTGGAAGTTCCGTCAATACCCGCCAGCCTTTAAGAGACATCATGCAGCCAGGCATCTCGGCTTGCGGCCACACCATCCTGAACGCGCCCGATCTCGTCAGATCTCGGAAGCTAAACGTGGCAGGACCTGGTCAGTACATGAATGTGAGACCTCCTGGAAATACCTGGTGCTGCAAGCTTTTACGTCTCCTGGGTAACTTTATCGTAGCTCTTAATACTCTCTATCTGTCTGGAGGAGATATAATTGAAGTATTGTACACGTACCCAGCTACTGTCAACACCATTTGCTGCACTGATATTTTTCCATCCATTTTTCTTTTTTTTTTTTTTTTTTGCTGTAAGTTCCGTCAATACCCGCCAGCCTTTAAGAGACATCATGCAGCCAGGCATCTCGGCTTGCGGCCACACCATCCTGAACGCGCCCGATCTCGTCAGATCTCGGAAGCTAAACGGGGCAGGGCCTGGTCAGTACTTGGATGGGAGACCTCCTGGAAATACCTGGTGCTGCAAGCTTTTACGTCTCCTGGGTAACTTTATCGTAGCTCTTAATACTCTCTATCTGTCTGGAGGAGATATAATTGAAGAATTGTACACGTACCCGGCTACCTTCAACACGCTTTGCTGCACTGATATTTTTCCCTCCATTTTTCTTTTTTCTATTGTTTCTTGCTGGAAGTTCCATCAATACCCTCCAGCCTTTAAGAGACATCATGCAGCCAGGCCTCTTGGCTTGAGGCCACACCGTCCTGAAGACGCAAGATCTCGTCAGATCTCGGAAGAAAAACTGGGCAGGGTCTGGTCAGTAATTGGATGGGTGACCTCCTGGAAATACCAGGTGCTGAAAGCTTTTTACATCTCCTGGGTAACTTCAGCGTAGCTCTTAATACTCTCATTCAGTCTGGAGGAGATATAATTGAAGAATTGTACATGTACCCGGCTACTTTCAACACCCTGTTCTGCACTGATATTTTTCCCTCCATTTTTCTATTTATTTATTTTTTATTTTTTGCTGGAAGTTCCGTCAATACCCGCCAGCCTTTAAGAGACATCATGCAGCCCGGCCTCTTGGCTTGCGGCCACACCGTCCTGAACGCGCCCGATCTCGTCAGATCTCGGAAGCTAAACGGGGCAGGGCCTCGTCAGTACTTGGATGGGAGACCTCCTGGAAATACCTGGTGCTGCAAGCTTTTTACGTCTCCTGGGTAACTTCATCGTAGCTCTTAATACTCTCTTTCTGTCTCCAGGAGATATAATTGAAGAATTGTACACGTACCCGGCTACTTTCAACACCCTTTGCTGCACTGGTATATTTCCCTCTATTTTTCTTTTTTTTTTTTTGCTGGCAGTTCCGTCAATACCCGCCAGCCTTTAAGAGACATCATGCAGCCAGGCATCTCGGCTTGCAGCCACACCATCCTGAACGCGCCCGATCTCGTCAGATCTCGGAAGCTAAACGGGGCAGGACCTGGTCAGTACATGAATGTGAGACCTCCTGGAAATACCTAGTGCTGCAAGCTTTTACGTCTCCTGGGTAACTTTATCGTAGCTCTTAATACTCTCTCTCTGTCTGGAGGAGATATAATTGAAGTATTGTACACGTATCCAGCTACTGTCAACACCCTTTGCTGCACTGATATTTTTCCATCCATTTTTCTTTTTTCTTTTTTTATTTTATTTTTTTGCTGGAAGTTCCGTCAATACCCGCCAACCTTTAAGAGACATCATGCAGCCAGGGCTCTTGGCTTGTGGACACACCGTCCTGAATGCGCCCGATCTCGTCAGATCTCGGAAGCTAAACGGTGCAGGGCCTGGTCAGTACTTGGATGGGAGACCTCCTAGAAATACCAGGTGCTGCAAGCCTTTTACGTCTCCTGGGTAACTTCATCGTAGCTCTTAATTCTCTCTTTCTGTCTCCAGGAGATATAATTGAAGAATTGTACACGTACCCGTCTACTTTCAACACCCTTTGCTGCACTGGTATATTTCCCTCTATTTTTCTTTTTTTTTTTTGCTGGCAGTTCCGTCAATACCCGCCAGCCTTTAAGAGACATCATGCAGCCAGACATCTCGGCTTGCGGCCACACCGTCCTGAACGCGCCCGATCTTGTCAGATCTCGGAAGCTAAACGGGGCAGGACCTGGTCAGTACTTAAATGTGAGACCTCCTGGAAATACCAGGTGCTGCCAGCTTTTTACGTCTCCTGGGGAACTTCATCGTAGCTCTTAATACTCTCTTTCTGTCTGGAGAAGATATAATTGAAGAATTGTACACGTACCCGGCTACTGTCAACACCCTTTGCTGCACTGATATTTTTCCATCCATTTTTTTTTTTTTTTTTTTTTTGCTTGAAGTTCTGTCAATACCCGCCAACCTTTAAGAGACATCATGCAGCCAGGCGTCTCGGCTTGTGGCCACACTGTCCTGAATGCGCCCGATCTCGTCAGATCTTGGAAGCTAAACGGGGCAGGACCTGGTCGGTACATGAATGTGAGACCTCCTGGAAATACCTGGTGCTGCAAGCTTTTACGTCTCCTGGGTAACTTCATCGTAGCTCTTAATACTCTCTTTCTGTCTCCAGGAGATATAATTGAAGAATTGTACACGTACTAGGCTACTTTCGACACCCTTTGCTGCACTGGTATATTTCCCTCTATTTTTCTTTTTTTTTTTTGCTGGCAGTTCCGTCAATACCCGCCAGCCTTTAAGAGACATCATGCAGCCAGGCATCTCGGCTTGCGGCCACACCATCCCGAACGCGCCCGATCTCGTCAGATCTCGGAAGCTAAACGGGGCAGGACCTGGTCAGTACATGAATGTGAGACCTCCTGGAAATACCTGGTGCTGCAAGCTTTTACGTCTCCTGGGTAACTTTATCGCAGCTCTTAATACTCTCTATCTGTCTGGAGGAGATATAATTGAAGTATTGTACACGTACCCAGCTACTGTCAACATCCTTTGCTGCACTGATATTTTTCCATCCATTTTTCTTTTTTTTTTTTTTTGCTGGAAGTTCCGTCAAAACCCGCCAGCCTTTAAGAGACATCATGCAACCAGGCCTCTCAGTTTGCGGACACACAGTCCTGAACACGCCCGATCTCGGAAGATCTCGGAAACTAAATGGGGCAGGACCTGGTCAGTACTTGGATGGGAGATCTTCTGGAAATACCAGGTGCTGCCAGCTTTTTACGTCTCCTGGGGAACTTCATCGTAGCTCTTAATACTCTCTTTCTGTCTGGAGAATATATAATTGAAGAATTGTACACGTACCCGGCTACTTTCAACACCCTTTGCTGCACTGATATTTTTCCCACTATTTTTCTTTTTTTTTTTTGCTGGCAGTTCCGTCGATACCCGCCAGCCTTTAAGAGACATCATGCAGCCAGGCATCTTGGCTTGTGGCCACACCGTACTGAATGTGCCCGATCTCGTCAGATCTCGGAAGCTAAACAGGGCAGGGCCTGGTCAGTACTTGGATGGGAGACCTGCTGGAAATACCTAGTGCTGCAAGCTTTTTACGTCTGCTGGGTAAGTTTATCGTAGCTCTTAATACTCTCTTTCTGTCTGGAGGAGATATAATTGAAGTATTGTACACGTACCCGGCTACTTTCAACAGCCTTTGCTGCACTGATATTTTTCCCTCCATTTTTCTTTTTTTTTTTTTTTTTTTTTTTGCTGGAAGTTCCGTCAATACCCGCCAGCCTTTAAGAGACATCATGCAGCCAGGCCTCTTGGCTTGCGGACACATTGTCCTGAACGCGCCTGATCTCGTCAGATCTCGGAAGCTAAACGGGGCAGGGCCTGATCAGTACTTGGATGGGAGACCTCAAGGAAATACCTGGTGCTGCAAGCTTTTTACGTCTCCTGGGTAACTTCATCGTAGCTCTTAATACTCTCTATCTGTCTGGAGGTGTTATAATTGAGGAATTGTACACGTACCCGGCTACTTTCAACAGCCTTTGCTGCACTGGTATTTTTCCCTCTATTTTTCTTTTTTTTATTTGCTGGCAGTTCCGTCAATACCCGCCAGCCTTTAAGAGACATCATGCAGCCAGGCATCTCGGCTTGCGGCCACACCATCCTGAACGCGCCCGATCTCGTCAGATCTCGGAAGCTGAACGGGGCAGGGCCTGGTCAGTACTTGGATGGGAGACCTCCTAGAAATACCAGGTGCTGCAAGCTTTTTACGTCTCCTGGGTAACTTCATCGTAGCTCTTAATACTCTCTTTCTGTCTCCAGGAGATATAATTGAAGAATTGTACACGTACCCGGCTACTTTCAACAGCCTTTGCTGCACTGGTATTTTTCCCTCTATTTTTCTTTTTTTTATTTGCTGGCAGTTCCGTCAATACCCGCCAGCCTTTAAGAGACATCATGCAGCCAGACATCTCGGCTTGCGGCCACACCGTCCTGAACGCGCCCGATCTTGTCAGATCTCAGAAGCTAAACGGGGCAGGACCTGGTCAGTACTTAAATGTGAGACCTCCAGGAAATACCAGGTGCTGCCAGCTTTTTACGTCTCCTGGGGAACTTCATCGTAGCTCTTAATACTCTCTTTCTGTCTGGAGAAGATATAATTGAAGAATTGTACACGTACCCGGCTACTTTCAACACCCTTTGCTGCACTGATATTTTTCCCTCCATTTTTCTTTTTTTTTTTTTTTTTCTTGCTGGAAATTCCGTCAATACCCGCCAGCCTTTAAGAGACATCATGCAGCCAGACATCTCGGCTTGCGGCCACACCGTCCTGAACGCGCCCGATCTTGTCAGATCTCGGAATCTAAACGGGGCAGGACCTGGTCTGTACGTAAATGTGAGACCTCCAGGAAATACCAGGTGCTGCCAGCTTTTTACGTCTCCTGGGGAACTTCATCGTAGCTCTTAATACTCTCTTTCTGTCTGAAGAAGATATAATTGAAGAATTGTACACGTACCCGGCTACTTTCAACACCCTTTGCTGCACTGGTATTTTTCCCTATATTTTTCTTTTTTTTTTTTGCTGGCAGTTCCGTCAATACCCGCCAGCCTTTAAGAGACATCATGCAGCCAGGCCTCTCGGCTTGCGACCACACCATCCTGAACGCGCCCGATCTCGTCAGATCTCGGAAGCTAAACGGGGCAGGACCTGGTCAGTACATGAATGTGAGACCTCCTGGAAATACCTCGTGCTGCAAGCTTTTACGTCTCCTGGGTAACTTCATCGTAGCTCTTAATACTCTCTTTCTGTCTGGAGAAGATATAATTGAAGTATTGTACACGTATCCAGCTACTGTCAACACCCTTTGCTGCACTGATATTTTTCCATCCATTTTTCTTTTTTCTTTTTTATTTTTTTTTTTGCTGGAAGTTCTGTCAATACCCGCCAACCTTTAAGAGACATCATGCAGCCAGGTCTTTCGGCTTGTGGACACACCGTCCTGAATGCGCCCGATCTTGTCAGATCTCGGAAGCTAAACGGGGCAGGACCTGGTCAGTACTTAAATGTGAGACCTCCTGGAAATACCAGGTGCTGCCAGCTTTTTATGTCTCCTGGGGAACTTCATCGTAGCTCTTAATACTCTCTTTCTGTCTGGAGAAGATATAATTGAAGAATTGTACACGTACCCGGCTACTTTCAACACCCTTTCCTGCACTGATATTTTTCCCTCCATTTTTCTTTTTTTTTTTTTTTTTCTTGCTGGAAATTCCGTCAATACCCGCCAGCCTTTAAGAGACATCATGCAGCCAGACATCTCGGCTTGCGGCCACACCGTCCTGAACGCGCCCGATCTTGTCAGATCTCGGAAGCTAAACGGGGCAGCACCTGGTCAGTACTTAAATGTGAGACCTCCAGGAAATACCAGGTGCTGCCAGCTTTTTACGTCTCCTGGGGAACTTCATTGTAGCTCTTAATACTCTCTTTCTGTCTGGAGAAGATATAATTGAAGAATTGTACACGTACCCGGCTACTTTCAACACCCTTTGCTGCACTGGTATTTTTCCCTCTATTTTTCTTTTTTTTTTTTGCTGGCAGTTCCGTCAATACCCGCCAGCCTTTAAGAGACATCATGCAGCCAGGCCTCTCGGCTTGCGGCCACACCATCCTGAAAGCGCCCGATCTCGTCAGATCTCGGAAGCTAAACGGGGCAGGACCTGGTCAGTACATGAATGTGAGACCTCCTGGAAATACCTCGTGCTGCAAGCTTTTACGTCTCCTGGGTAACTTTATCGTAGCTCTTAATACTCTCTATCTGTCTGGAGGAAAAATAATTGAAGTATTGTACACGTACCCAGCTACTGTCAACACCCGTTGCTGCACTGATATTTTTCCATCTATTTTTTTTTTTTTTTTTTTTTTTTTTTGCTTGAAGTTCTGTCAATACCCGCCAACCTTTAAGAGACATCATGCAGCCAGGCCTTTCGGCTTGTGGCCACACCGTCCTGAATGCGCCCGATCTCGTCAGATCTCGGAAGCTAAACGGGGCAGGGCCTGGTCAGTACTTGGATGGGAGACCTCCTAGAAATACCAGGTGCTGCAAGCTTTTTACGTCTCCTGGGTAACTTCATCGTAGCTCTTAATACTCTCTTTCTGTCTCCAGGAGATATAATTGAAGAATTGTACACGTACCCGGATACTTTCAACACCCTTTCCTGCACTGATATTTTTCCCTCCATTTTTCTATTTTTTTTTTTTGCTGGAAATTCCGTCAATACCCGCCAGCCTTTAAAAGACATCATGCAGCCAGGTGTCTCGGCTTGCAGCCACACCATCCTGAACTCGCCCGATCTCGTCAGATCTTGGAAGCTAAACGGGGCAGGACCTGGTCGGTACATGAATGTGAGACCTCCTGGAAATACCTGGTGCTGCAAGCTTTTACGTCTCCTGGGTAACTTTATCGTATCTCTTAATACTCTCTATCTGTCTGGAGGAGATATAATTGAAGTATTGTACACGTACCCAGCTACTGTCAACACCCTTTGCTGCACTGATATTTTTCCATCCATTTTTCTTTTTTTTTTTTTTTTTTGCTGGAAGTTCCGTCAATATCCGCCAACCTTTAAGAGACATCATGCAGCCAGGCCTCTCGGCTTGCGGCCACACCGTCCTGAAAGCGCCCGATCTCGTCAGATCTCGGAATTTAAACGGGGCAGGGCCTGGTCAGTACTTTTATGGGTGACCTTCTGGAAATACGAGGTGCTGCAAACTTTTTACGTCTCCTGGGTAACTGCATCGTAGCTCTTAATTCTCTCTTTCTGTCTGGAGGAGATATAATTGAAGAATTGTACACGTACCCGGCTACTTTCAACAGCCTTTGCTGCACTGATATTTTTCCCTCCATTTTTCTTTTTTTTTTTTTTTTTTTTTGCTGGAAGTTCCGTCAATACCCGCCAGCCTTTAAGAGACATCATGCAGCCAGGCCTCTTTGTTTGCGGCCACACCGTCCTGAACGTGCCCGATTTCGTCAGATCTCGGAACCTAAACGGGGCAGGGCCTGGTCTGTATTTGGATGGGAGACCTCCTGGAAATACCAGGTGCTGCAAGCTTTTTACGTCTCCTGGGGAACTTCATCGTAGCTCATAATACTCTCTTTCTGTCTGGAGGAGATATAATTGAAGTATTGTACACGTACCCAGCTACTGTCAACACCCTTTGCTGCACTGATATTTTTCCATCCATCTTTTTATTTTAATTTTTATTTTATTTTTCTGCTGGAAGTTCCGTCAATACCCGCCAACCTTTAAGAGACATCATGCAGCCAGGCGTCTTGGCTTGCGGCCACACCATCCTGAACGCGCCCGATCTTGTCAGATCTCGGAATCTAAACGGGGCAGGACCTGGTCAGTACGTAAATGTGAGACCTCCAGGAAATACCAGGTGCTGCCAGCTTTTTACGTCTCCTGGGGAACTTCATCGTAGCTCTTAATACTCTCTTTCTGTCTGGAGAAGATATAATTGAAGAATTGTACACGTACCCGGCTACTGTCAACACCCTTTGCTGCACTGATATTTTTCCATCCATTTTTCTTTTTTCTTTTTTATTTTTTTTTTTGCTGGAAGTTCTGTCAATACCCGCCAACCTTTAAGAGACATCATGCAGCCAGTTCTTTCGGCTTGTGGACACACCGTCCTGAATGCGCCCGATCTCGTCAGATCTCGGAAGCTAAACAGGGCAGGGCCTGGTCAGTACTTGGATGGGAGACCTCCTAGAAATACCAGGTGCTGCAAGGTTTTTACGTCTCCTGGGTAACTTCATCGTAGCTCTTAATACTCTTTTTCTGTCTCCAGGAGATATAATTGAAGAATTGTACACGTACCCGGCTACTTTCAACACCCTTTGCTGCACTGGTATATTTCCCTCTATTTTTCTTTTTTTTTTTTGCTGGCAGTTCCGTCAATACCCGCCAGCCTTTAAGAGACATCATGCAGCCAGACATCTCGGCTTGCGGCCACACCGTCCTGAACGCGCCCGATCTTGTCAGATCTCGGAAGCTAAACGGGGCAGGACCTGGTCAGTACTTAATTGTGAGACCTCCTGGAAATACCAGGTGCTGCCAGCTTTTTACGTCTCCTGGGGAACTTCATCGTAGCTCTTAATACTCTCTTTCTGTCTGGAGAAGATATAATTGAAGAATTGTACACGTACCCGGCTACTTTCAACACCCTTTACTGCACTGATATTTTTCCCTCCATTTTTCTTTTTTTTTTTTTTTTTTCTTGCTGGAAATTCCGTCAATACCCGCCAGCCTTTAAGAGACATCATGCAGCCAGACATCTCGGCTTGCGGCCACACCGTCCTGAACGCGCCCGATCTTGTCAGATCTCGGAAGCTAAACGGGGCAGCACCTGGTCAGTACTTAAATGTGAGACCTCCAGGAAATACCAGGTGCTGCCAGCTTTTTACGTCTCCTGGGGAACTTCATCGTAGCTCTTAATACTTTCTTTCTGTCTCCAGGAGATATAATTGAAGAATTGTACACGTACTAGGCTACTTTCAACACCCTTTACTGCACTGATATTTTTCCCTCCATTTTTCTTTTTTTTTTTTTTTTTTCTTGCTGGAAATTCCGTCAATACCCGCCAGCCTTTAAGAGACATCATGCAGCCAGACATCTCGGCTTGCGGGCACACCATCCTGAACGCGCCCGATCTCGTCAGATCTCGGAAGCTGAACGGGGCAGGACCTGGTCAGTACATGAATGTGAGACCTCCTGGAAATACCTGGTGCTGCAAGCTTATACGTCTCCTGGGTAACTTTATCGTAGCTCTTAATACTCTCTATCTGTCTGGAGGAGATATAATTGAAGTATTGTACACGTACCCAGCTACTGTCAACATCCTTTGCTGCACTGATATTTTTCCATCCATTTTTCTTTTTTTTTTTTTTTTTTTTTTTTTTTGCTGGAAATTCCGTCAATACCCGCCATCCATTAAGAGACATCATGCAGCCAGGCCTCTCGGCTTGCGGCCACACCGTCCTGAACGCGCCCGATCTCGTCAGATCTCGGAATTTAAACGGGGCAGGGCCTGGTCAGTACTTTTATGGGTGACCTTCTGGAAATACGAGGTGCTGCAAACTTTTTACGTCTCCTGGGTAACTTCATCGTAGCTCTTAATACTTTCTTTCTGTCTGGAGGAGATATAATTGAAGAATTGTACACGTACCCGGCTACTTTCAACAGCCTTTGCTGCACTGATATTTTTCTCTCCATTTTTCTTTTTTTTTTTTTTTTTTTTTTGCTGGAAGTTCCGTCAATACCCACCAGCCTTTAAGAGACATCATGCAGCCAGGTCTCTTGGCTTGCGGCCACATTGTCCTGAACGCGCCTGATCTCGTTAGATCTCGGAAGCTAAACGGGGCAGGGCCTGATCAGTACTTGGATGGGAGACCTCCAGGAAATACCTGGTGCTGCAAGCTTTTTACGTCTCCTGGGAAACTTCATCGTAGCTCTTAATACTCTCTATCTGTCTGGAGGTGTTATAATTGAGGAATTGTACACGTACCCGGCTACTTTCATCAGCCTTTGCTGCACTGGTATTTTTCCCTCTATTTTTTTTTTTTTTTTTTGCTGGCAGTTCCGTCAATACCCGCCAGCCTTTAAGAGACATCATGCAGCCAGGCGTCTCGGCTTGCGGCCACACCATCCTGAACGCGCCCGATCTCGTCAGATCTCGGAAGCTAAACGGGGCAGGATCTGGTCAGTACTTGAATGTGAGACCTCCTGGAAATACCTGGTGCTGCAAGCTTTTACGTCTCCTGGGTAACTTCATCGTAGCTCTTAATACTCTCTTTCTGTCTGGAGGAGATATAATTCAAGTATTGTACACGTACCCGGCTACTTTCAACACCCTTTGCTGCACTGGTATTTCTCCCTCCATTTCTCTTTTTTTTTTTTGCTGGCAGTTCCGTCAATATCCGCTAGCCTTTAAGAGACATCATGCAACCAGGCTTCTCGGCTTGCGTCCACACCGTCCTGAACGCGTCCTATCTCGTAAGATCTCGGAAACTGAGTGGGGCAGGGCCTGGTCAGTACTTGGATGGGAGACCTCCTGGAAATACCAGGTGCTGCAAGCTTTTTACGTCTGCTGGGTAAGTTTATCGTAGCTCTTAATACTCTCTTTCTGTCTGGAGGAGATATAATTGAAGTATTGTACACGTACCCGGCTACTTTCAACACCCATTGCTGCACTGATATTTTTCCCTCCATTTTTCTTTTTTTTTTTTTTTTTACTGGAAGTTCCGTCAATACCTGCCAACCATTAAGACACATCATGCAGCCAGGCCTCTTGGCTTGCGGACACATTGTCCTGAACGCGCCGGATCTCATCAGATCTCGGAAGCTAAACGGGCCAGGGCCTGGTCAGTACTTGAATGTGAGAACTCCTGGAAATACCTTGTGCTGCAAGCTTTTTACGTCTCCTGGGTAACTTTATCGTAGCTCTTCATTCTCTCTATCTGTCTGGAGGAGATATAATTGAAGTATTGTACACGTACCCGGCTACATACAACACCCTTTGCTGCACTGATATGTTTCCCTCCATTTTTTTTTTTTTGCTGGAAGTTCCGTCAATATCCGCCAGCCTTTAAGAGACATCATGCAGCCAGGCGTCTCGGCTTGTGGCCACACCGTCCTGAATGCGCCCGATCTCGTCAGATCTTGGAAGCTAAACGGGGCAGGGCCTGGTCAGTACTTAGATGGGAGACCTCCTGGAAATACCAGGTGCTGCAAGCTTTTTACATCACTTGGGTAATTTCATCGTAGCTCTTAATACTCTCTTTCTGTCTGGAGGAGATATAATTGAAGAATTGTACACGTACCCGGCTACTTTCAACATCCTTTGCTGCACTGATATTTTTCCCTCCATTCTTCTTTTTTCTTTTTTATTTTGCTGGAAGTTCCGTCAATACCCTCCAGCCTTTAAGAGACATCATGCAGCCAGGCCTCTTGCTTGCGACCACACCGTCCTGAGCGCGACCGATCTCATCAGATCCCGGAAGCTAAACGGGGCAGGGCCTGGTTAGTACTTGGATGGGAGACCTCCTAGAAATACCAGGTGCTGCAAGCTTTTTACGTCTCCTGGGTAACTTTATCGTAGCACTTAATACTCTCTTTCTGTCTGGAGGAGATATAATTGAAGAATTGTACACGTACCCGGCTACTTTCAACACCCTTTGCTGCACTGATATTTTTCCATCCATTTTTCTTTTTTTTTTTTTGCTGGAAGTTCCGTCAATACCCGCCAACCTTTAAGAGACATCATGCAGCCAGGCGTCTCGGCTTGCGGACACAAAGTCCTGAACGCGCCCGATCTCGTCAGAAATGGGAAACTAACCGGGCCAGGGCCTGGTCAGTACTTGGATGGGTGACCTCCTGGAAATACCAGGTGCTGCAAGCTTTTTACGTCTCCTGGGTAACTTTATCGTAGCTCTTAATACTCTCTTTCTGTCTGGAGGAGATATAATTGAAGTATTGTACACGTACCCGGCAACTTTCAACACCCTTTGCTGCACTGATATTTTTGCCTCCGTTTTTCTTTTTTTTTTTTTTTTTTTTTTTTTTTTTGCTAGAAGTTCCGTCAATACCCGCCAGCCTTTAAGAGACATCATGCAGCCAGGCCTCTCGGCTTGCGGACACAAAGTCCTGAACGCGCCCGATCTCGTCAGAAATGGGAAACTAAACGGGCCAGGGCCTGGTTAGTACTTGGATGGGTGACCTCCTGGAAATACCAGGTGCTGCCAGCTTTTTACGTCTCCTGGGGAACTTCATCGTAGCTCTTAATACTCTCTTTCTGTCTGGAGGAGATATAATTGAAGAATTGTACACGTACCCGGCTACTTTCAACACCCTTTGCTGCACTGGTATTTTTCGCTCCATTTTTAATTTTTTTGTTTGCTGGCAGTTCCGTCAATACCCGCCAGCCTTTAAGATACATCATGCAGCCAGGCCTCTTGCTTGCGACCACACCGTCCTGAGCGCGACCGATCTCATCAGATCCCGGAAGCTAAACGGGGCAGGGCCTGGTCAGTACTTGGATGGGTGACCTCCTGGAAATACCAGGTGCTGCAAGCTTTTTACGTCTCCTGGGTAACTTCATTGTAGCTCTTAATACTCTCATTCAGTCTGGAGGAGATATAATTGAAGAATTGTACACGTACCCGGCTACTTTCAACATCCTTTGCTGCACTGATATTTTTCCCTCCATTTTTCTTTTTTCTTTTTTATTTTGCTGGAAGTTCCGTCAATACCCTCCAGCCTTTAAGAGACATCATGCAGCCAGGCCTCTTGCTTGCGACCACACCGACCTGAGCGCGACCGATCTCATCAGATCCCGGAAGCTAAACGGGGCAGGGCCTGTTCAGTACTTGGATGGGTGACCTCCTGGAAATACCAGGTGCTGCAAGCGTTTTACGTGTCCTGGGTAACTTCATTGTAGCTCTTAATACTCTCTTTCAGTCTGGATTAGATATAATTGAAGAATTGTACATGTACCCGGCTACTTTCAACACCCTTTCCTGCACTGATATTTTTCCCTCCATTTTTCTATTTTTTTTTTTTTTTTTTTTTGCTGGAAGTTCCGTCAATACCCGCCAGCCTTTAAGAGACATCATGCAGCCAGGCCTCTTGGCTTGCGGCCACACCGTCCTGAACGCGCCCGATCTCATCAGATCTCGGAAGCTAAATGGGGCAGGGCCTAGACAGTACTTGGATGGGTGACCTCCTGCAAATACCAGGTGCTGCAAGCTTTTTACGTCCCCTGGGTAACTTCATCGTAGCTCTTAATACTCTCTTTCTGTCTGGAGGAGATATAATTGAAGAATTGTACACGTACCCGACTACTTTCAACACCCTTTGCTGCACTGATATTTTTCCCTCCATTTTTTTTTTTTTTTTTTTTTTCTGGAAGTTCCGTCAATATCTGCCAGCCTTTAAGAGACATCATGCAACCAGGCATCTCGGCTTGCGGACACACATTCCTGAACGCACCCGATCTCGTCAGATCTCGGAAGCTAAACGGGGCAGGGCCTGGTCAGTACTTGGATGGGAGACCTACTAGAAATACCTGGTGCTGCAAGCTTTTTACGTCTCCTGGGTAACTTCATCGTAGCTCTTAATACTCTCTTTCAGTCTGCAGGAGATATAATTGAAGAATTGTACACGTACCCGGCCACTTTCAACACCCTTTCCTACACTGATATTTTTCCCTCCATTTTTCTTTTTTTTTTTTTTTTGCTGGAAATTCCGTCAATACCCGCCAGCCTTTAAGAGACATCATGCAGCCAGGCATCTCGGCTTGCGGCCACACCGTCCTGAACGTGCCCGATCTCGTCAGACCTTGGAAACTAAACGGGCCAGGGCCTGGTTAGTACTTGGATGGGTGACCTCCAGGAAATACCAGGTGATGCAAGCTTTTTACGTCTCCTGGGTATCTTCATCGTAGCTCTTAATACTCTTTATCTGTCTGGAGGAGATATAATTGAAGTATTGTACACTTTGTCTTAGGGACAGTCTGGCTAGCAGTGACTGAGTGGTTGACAGACGACAAGCAACGGAATGTACGTGCTCTGTGATGTCATAGCAGTCAGCTGAGAGAGGCTCGTGATGTCATCGCTGAGCTGTCTGTCTGTCTGTCTGTCTCTCTCTCTCTCTTTCTCTCTCTCTCTCTCTCTCTCTCTCTTCCTCTCAATTCAATTCATTTGTATTGTCAAAGCAATTGGACATACATACATACATATATATATATATATATATATATATATATACATACATACATACATCCATACATGCTAGAAAGTCATTACTATGTTATCTTAAAGGCTAGCTAAGCAGAACATATATCATTATAGAACAGAGTTCATAGGTCATACCGTTTGACAATGTCTCCAAGGTTCTCATCGTAAATAACAAACAGAAATCAAACTATCTTCTGGGCTGACCTTCTAGCTTGACCGTATCTTTCTTAAGTATACAAGAGAGAAAAACAGGTGTAAGAAAATAATTTCTAATTTTCCTTCTACACATATATACATACATACATACATATGTAGCGTTATGTTGGGTGTATTTGGATAAGAGCATTTGGGCTCTGAGCTGAAGCACTGATCTAAAGAAGACCTCTCCCCCCCCAAAGTTATCAGATTTCCTTAGCTCATCAGCTTGGAACTGGTTTGCATCAAAGTGACAGTTTTGGGGAGGATGGCACCGAGAAGAGGCCAAATAGTTTGGAATTCTGCTATGAGATTTCTGGAGAAAGGGGCCTGTAGGTGATAAAAACTCTTTGAAGTGGATGAGAGCCGAAATCCCGACATAGAGCTACGAACCCAGGCCAACCGGCATTTCCAAAAGATGGCATGGATTGACATCAGTCATAAATAAAGCCTCCCTCCAATAGGACACTGGGGGCTGAAACCGAAATCCAATCTCAAGAACTCAGGGACCAATCACCTACTGATCTGACAGACTATAAGGAACAGCGGACAGTCTTTCTCTCTCTCTTTCTCTCACCTGAACCAGAAACTCGCTGCCACAGCTCAACCTGTAGCTCTGTTGCCAGAACCGGAATCAGAAACCAACCAAGTCTTTGCCGGCAACAGAAGAGTTAAACTGGGAGAAGGAGATTGAGCCGTACGAAGAATTCTTTTAAAGGACTTTATTAAATAAAGAACTTCACAGACCCACCTGATCAGTGGAGTTTTACAGCTGGACAATTGACTAAGTCGACTGAATACGAAAGTGTCAGTCACTTAAATAGCTATTTGAGTTTTAAGAAACTTGACCCTTGGAAGAAACAGGGCCCTGCTTTCCTCAAAGACTTCGTCTTCAAGTAACTACGGTGGAACCATGCTTACAAAGAAGATTTTGTGCACAACCTTGGAGCCTTCAAACCAATGGAAAATCTGTTTGGAAAAGACTCTACATTCGCGAAACCCCAACTTCCAGGTGCATCGACTGAGTGGAAGTTCTTGCACAAAGCCGAACCGGACTGCCTTTGTTCCAAACCACACGGACCTCGTGCCGTGTGCTGTTATCTGAGCCCGAAGCCAGAGAGGCCTCTCTGCGACGAAGTTCACATAAGTTTAACAGTTTGGAGTTTGTGATTCATGACATTTGAGAAATCAATTAGAAATGTTAATCTGTGATTCATAACTCTAGAATGTGTAATATCATTTAGTTTTCTTAAATATAAATGTGAGTTGCATTAAACTGTTTTGTTGATAATTTTAGAAATAAAATCTGTCAACGCCGAGAAATATCTTCTCATTCCTGTTTAACTGTTTAGTCTGAAATTGACACAAGTTAATAGACATTAGATTATTGGTGGCCCTGCCTATCCTTAATCATTGAATAATAATCAGTTAAGGGAAATTGTGGTAACAAATAGGATCTTTCTCGGCACCTAAACGTAAATGAGACTGATATATATATAACGAGAAGTTACCTGACATAAATACTAACCTGCGTAGTTATTTAATGTCTGACTAATAATACTAACGAGAGACTCACCTTCGTCTTACTAACCGGTATTGTAGTCAATGTGTTTATAACCTTTTTTGTTTAACGATTTGTTAAACGGAATGTACGTGCTCTGTGATGTCATAGCAGTAAGCTGAGAGAGGCTCGTCATGTCATCGCTGAGCTGGCTGGCTGGCTCTCTGTGTGTGTGTGTGTGTGTGTGTGTGTGTGTGTGTGTGTGTGTGTGTGTGTGTCTCTGTCTGTCTGTCTGTCTGTCTCTCTCTCTCTCTCTTACTCTCTCTCTCTCCCTCTCAATTCAATTCATTTGTATTGTCAAAGCAATTGGACATGCATACATACATACATACATATATATGGAAAATAAACAATATGTGTACATCTCTTTCTGCATTAGTGGTGCCCTCACAGATGTGCAAGTTACATGACAGACAGACAGACAGACACACACACACTTTCACACACAGACAGACAGACACAGACACACACAGACACACACACACATACTTTGACAGACAGACAGACAGACACACGCATATTATGGGTCTTTGTTGGGTAGTGAAATGGGTAGCATCAGTCGCAGTGTGGGTAATGTCAGGGAGCCAATCATAGTCCCCGTTATTTGCATATTGTGGCATTCTGGGAAAAGCAACTAAACACGTTTAGTCATGTATTTGTCCATAGTTTACACATGAGATGAAAGAGACAGTATGACGTGTTGAGCACCTAGGATTCCTCATGTGTATGTGAGGGGCAGAGGAACCGGATCCCAAGTGTGCGTCCCAGGTGCTATAGGTTTCAAAGCATGCAGGGGAATAGGCACCCCACCCTGACACCTATAGAAGACTGGATAGGGAGATATAAATAGCAATGGGGAGACTCTTGTACTTGGTGTGGCTCTATCCATATAGTGGGGCCAGCAGGTGCAGCAATAGAAGCTCAGCCTGGGGAGACTGGATTTAGCATTTCCTCTCCATTTTGATAACTATCCATAATCATTTCTGCAAAATACTTCTATGATACCTATGTATGTTTTTTACTTGTACTATATTATACTATCAAGTATCAGTGTACACATACAATGTGACCTGTTACATTAATACAGAGGCCACGGAAGGCCAGATCACTAATAGCCACTGTCCCCTGATATTACACTTTTTTACAATCACTTTGGCACTCATTTCAGAACCTTGATGTCATTTTTCAAAACTCTAGACACTAAACTCACACCCGATGATCAAAATGCACATTTTTCAAAACTCTAACACTTTTTTACAATTGCTTGGATACAATACACATCAACCTCAGATCATTTGTTCATTGAACTAAAATGACACAACTTAACATCAAAGTATTACCATTTCAAAATGCAATTCACACATTACATCTGAGATCACTGTCTATTCATTTCATTACAAAGATCTAACTATCAATTGATACAGCTGCTCAAAATGATAAGTGACTGTTGCATTACTCTTAATGCATAATTTTATGGAAACTGACAAACAATATTCCATGTTTCGATCATGAAAGTTTCAGGATAATGAGATCCATTGACATCAATAAACGAGGAGCATGAACCAGTTGGACTACATTATCTATGGATGTAATATTTCATCATCATTCATCATCATGTAGCACTTTTCCACACCATGTTTGCAGTGTGGAAGGAAAGTTAGAAATTTTTTCTCTAATACCTGTTTTTCTCTCTTGTATACTTAAGAAAGATAAGGTCAAGCTAGAAGGTCAGGCCAGAAGGTAGTTTGATTTCTGTTTGTTATTTACGATGAGAATCTTGGAGACAATGTCAAACAGTATGATTGAAGTGCCTGCTCCCTAATCCATGTGTTGATCTATGAACTCTGTCCTATAATGATATGAATTCTGCTTAGCTAACTTTTAAGATAACATAGTAATGACTTTCTGATTATAACCAGCTCTTTGATTTTTGTGTATAAAAGCTCTGACTGTTAAAATGAAGGCAGAGCGACTTTGGGATCTACTTGAGTCACTGTTCCTCTCCACGCTGCATGTATTAAAGGCATTGCAACTAACGCTCCAACCTGGTTGAAGATGATTGTTCTTCCACATCAGATTTGACATTACTGTATGTATGCAGGCCCTTGTAATTGCTTTTCCAATACTGCCAACTGGTTATTGATGATTGATTTCACATTGTGGTACGAGTATCGAGTGAAATGAGTGCTATCCACCCCAGCAACACAGTGATAACATGGAGCCGGCAAGTCATCCAGGTCACAATAGAGGTCAAGCAGTGGGAGGAGGAAGACGTGGTGGTCAAAGGAATGGAAGGGGACATGCACCCCTTCTGAGAGGTGGTCGTGGGCCTCGTCATAGAGGAGGGCTTAGGCCTCACCAGAGAGGCAGCCATGGGCCTCATTTGAGAGGTGTTGGGGGAACGTGGTAGAGGACAAGGCCACGGACCAGACAGCGGCAGCAACAGCAAATAGTGTCCAGTGAAATCCGAGAAATAGTTGTAGAGCATGTTGTAAATCATGGCATGACCATGACTGAGGCAGCTACAATGATTCAATCAAACCTCAGAATCAACTCAGGATCAACTGTAGCCTCAATCATCAGAAATTTCCGTACTGAGAAGCGGCAAGTCTTCAGCATGCACTAAACATTAGGCTACTCTCAATTGTCAAATGACTGTATACTGCATACCAATGTGTAGCACAGAGTATAGTGTGCCTTTTGAAAGAAATGCAGACAGAGTGAAGCAGCTGATGACTGAGTATGTTCAGGTATGTTCAGTTTCAAGATGCCTCTTGTGAAAAATGGTTGTGAGAACCTGAACCTGAACACAGGGCTGATGGAAATTCAGAAGTACAGTAATCAATCCTTTGTTTTACACTAAGCCAGGTGAGGAACACTGCAGTTGACATTTTACTGTAGTTTTGTTCTTTTTTGTAGCTAATTATTGTTGCATGGCTTCAAAGAAACCTATGGTGTGATTTGATTGTATTGCATCAATACATTTCAGATTTTGTTCAATGATTCCACTGTGTCTGTAGTATTCTCTCTACTAGTCCTTTTACAGTGATGTATTTATGTGTAGTACCATAATGAAACATGTATCACATATTTTGTACTACAATATTTAATGATTGTACGAACAACTACACAGTGAAATTATCGGTATCTTCTGTGTGGGTGATCTAAATAAATGTTACTATGGTATTTCATGATAAATGAATTATTTGAACCAACAAGTCTGCAAGTGCAAGGTTTCTTTAAAGATATGAATGCACAATGCAATGTTTTGAACATTGGACAGCCTGTGTTACAAGTGATGACCGTTTTGAGTTTTGTGTCTAGAGTTTTGAAAAATGACATCAAGGTTCTGAAATTAGTGACAAAGTGATTGTAAAAAACTGTATATTCATCCTATTTAATGTGCTCTTTTAAAATGTACTTTTCTTTTTTATGTTGCCATTTCTGTTCTACCAATGTTTCAGTTGTTAGCCAAAGATTGACAGAGTACATCTCATACACACAGGCCAGACAGCAAGGATTTCTTTTTGAAATTCAATTACAAATGCTGCATGAACTCATCAATACGATTAGAGCTCCTGAAAGCAATATAACTAACTCACTCTACAGCATCTCATTAGCAGTGAAAAGAAACCAAGAAAGTTGGGACAGTCGACTGTTTACCACTATGTAACATCACCTTTTCTTTTAATAACACTTATTAAGCACTTGGGTACTGAAGACACCACTTGGTTAAGTTTAGCAAGTGGGATTTCCCCCCATTCATCCATTATGCATTTCCTCAGCTGCGCAACTGCACAGGGCCTTCGTTGTCTTAATTTGCACTTCATAGTGCGCCACACATTCTCAATTCGGAGACAGGTCAGGACTGCAGGCAGGCCATGCTAGCACCCGCACTCTCTGCCTACGCAACCATGCGCTTGTAATCTGGGCAGAATGTGGTTTGGCGTTATCCTGCTGAAAAATGCAGGGATGTCCCTGGAAAAGACGATGTCTGGATGGCAGCATATGTTGCTCCAAAATGTGTACATCTCTTTCTGCAAAAATGGTGCCCTCACAGATGTGCGAGTTACATGACAGACAGACACTCATACACACTGTCACACCCACACACACACACACACTTTCACAGACAGACACACGCACACACACTCACTTTCACACAGAGACAGACACACAAACACAGAGACAGACACACACACACTCACTTTCACACAGAGACACACAAACACATACACTTTCACACAGACACACACACACATACATACATACATACATACATACATATATAAGGAAAAGAAACAATACATTTAAAAATCACAAAAAGATGTAATAAAGTACAGAAAATCTAAATGTAATAAAATGTGATCTTTAATACACACAAATATGTATGGCTGGTCGGATGCGTCTTGGACTCGGGTTCCTCTTCATTACGTATAATGCTTTTGCCTTTTGCTATAGCTTTCCGTGGAGGGGATCGTGGGTGAGTTTGTACCATTCTTGGGAGGCTCTGCCTTGTTGGGGCGGAGCTGTGATCCAGGTGAACAGCAGATCGGACATAGGTGGGCATGTGGGCGGAGGAGGAAGGCCGGTCAAGCAAATAAGCTTGCTAAGGTACGCAGCAGCAGCAAGCAACCCCACCATCCAGTCAGCCAGCCAGTCTGGCTGGCAGTGACTGAGTGGTTGACAGACGGCAAGCAACGGAATGTACGTGCTCTGTGATGTCATAGGAGTCACCTGAGAGAGATGTTTGTGATGTCATCGCTGAGCTGGCTGGCTCTGTGTGTCTTGCTGGCTGTGTGTGTGTGTGTGAGAGAGAGAGAGACTTTTTGACTTTTATCAGACTTCATTGCCTGTTTGCAACACGCAATAATTCATACAAAAGAAAATAAATAAATAAATAAAAAATAGTGTTCCCCTTTGTTTGTCTCCCCCCAACAAGCATTAACTCCGCCACTGATCTGTACACTTTTAAAGAAAGCAACCCAATACACACAACAAAACAACCATCAAATACTAAACCCTATAAATGAATTACATAATAAAAACCAACTCCCCGTCATACAATTCACAAAGGGCATCATTAATACACCAGACTTGTTCAAAACTCTCCAAATCATTCATCAGCCTGTAATAGTTAAACTCTAGTCTGACTCTGCACTTGACCAGCATGGCAAACACTCTCACTGCATCCTCACTGCCCTCCCCACACACTCTGTTCTTCCTAGTCTTATAGACGGCCATTTTAGCCTGGCCCAGCAAGAAGTTTACCAGCTGGTCCACATGTTTGGTCTTTCTGGTGTATCGCGCCCCTAAAATAAAAACCTTTGTGTTAAAAATCAGGTTAAGATCAGTAAAAAGACGAGTTAAAAGACTAAAAATGGGTGACAACCGAGAGCAAGTGCTGAAACAGTGAAACACGGTCTCTCTCTGAGCACAGAATGGGCAGGCGTCGGACACAGCAGGGTTAAGAACAGTAATAAAAGAATTGACAGCAATAATGGTGTGTAACACCCTCCACTGCAGATTGCCAGCTCTCTTATTGAGGGGGGCTTGTACAGGCTTCTCCAGGCGGGCGCAGTGTCTTCCCCCAGCCCCAGCCTGTAAAGTAATTTTAGGAATCACAAAGAAACAGTTGAAAGTGCTAAATAAGTATTTTGATGCACCATATTAATTTAGGAAATTTACATGTTGTTTTTCATCAGCTTCTGTATCTGATGGCTCCACATCACTGGCTGGATTGACAGCAACGACACTCTAAAAAAAGAAGTGTTAAGTTTGAGCATTCAGGACTTGTTTTGAAGATCCTGAATATCACTGGTCCACAATTTATCTGTGAAACTATGGGTTAATCTCCATATACAAAATACTTTTCACACACACTTTAAATTTACAACTAAATTTACATGTTGATGTCTTTCGTCAGCTTCTGTATTTGATGGCTCAATATAACTGGTTGCATTAACAGCAACGGCACACTACAAGAAAATAACATTATATTTAAACATTCAGGACTGGTTTAGCATCACCTCGAATATCCCTAGCCCTTGAGGTCGATTGTTATTGTGGTCTTCAAGACCAGTGCTTCTCAACCTTAGTCCTGGAGGAGGCCCACTGTCTGCTGATTTTCATTACAACAACATTGTAGGTTATATCAGTGACTGTGGTCCTAAAGTACCCCTATGCCTGCTGTTTTTTTTCCAGTTGAGCTCTTAATTACCTAATTGGCTTAACTGAAGCCATTTAACCCTTTTCCCAGGTCTTTGGTTGTTGATGAGTTACAAAGAGCTGGATTGTGGCCCGCCATGACTGGAAGTGAAGAACACTCACTCTAGGCCTTTAACTTAATGTTCATATGTAGGGGCCTATCCATCTGATTTGTTTTTGCACATTTATTAACAGAAAAATTGATGGTACGTGAAATCATCTGAGCTGAAAAATATAATGTTCCACCAATAATAAAATAAATGTATTAATTAAAATTATAGAGATAATAGAATGTTCACAGATTATTAGTTCAGAAAATAAAATGTTTTTTTATATCTTAAATAGAATTAACACTCAAATCAGTTGTAGGGTAAACAAGGTCTATTTTTTGGATTGATTTTATAATTATACATGTATGGCTGCATGAAGCTTACCTGAGAATCTGATATTTTAGTAACTTTGTTGCTTCTTGTTGGGTAGTCCACGTTTGCCGCCGTTCTTTTTCTGTAAATGTAAATCAAAAGGCAATAATTACATACTGTAATTAAAATACAAAAAGTATAAACATTGTATTATTATTTTTGTATCCTGTTTCTCCATCTCGATGCTGTTCTTTTTGGAATTGCATATCTAGGTTTACTTAAATACTGTTTATAAGATTGTAAAGTCATCATCCAAATTTCTTCATTTGCCAAACTTTATGTAGTGCGCTTGCAGTTTCAGAAGAAGAAAAAAAACTGTAACAGATGGGATATGTAGTACTTTATACTCGAGTGGTCTATGCGATTACACCCTGTTGGTGTTATTAAGAACGCCAAGTACCAGAATGCAGAGCGGGACTGTTTTTTGTGCCGTGACTTGTCGGGGAAAAAAGGCGCAGAAAAAACGGACGAGAAGGTGAAGGTAGTATGGCGGTGATGCACGCGTTGGTGAAGTGGGAAAGCGGGGTCGACAAAGACTCTTACAGCGTGATTCCCACTGCTTGCTTTCGCAATTTTGATTTATTCAGCATTGCTGATGATGACGAAGAGACGACTCGAAACTTCAGAGCAGAGTGGAGAGACACGAACAAACCTCCAAAAGGTGGATGGCCTGTCCATGAAGCGCAGATCATTATGACTGGTAACAATGTTTATTTAAAAAAAAAAAACATTAAAGTCTTTACATGCTATTTGATATATACAATCACAGTATATTTGAAATGAATGTTTAAGTTATTAATGTGTTGTACGTCTAACATACTCTTATAACATGGTAGGTGGTGGTGAGGGCGCTAAAAACTCGTCATACTTGACTGGCATTTGTAAGAACGATTTATTGTGTGTTGTGCTTTACAATAAAATCCCCCAAATCACAAAATAAATTAAACCAGATATAATTTAACTTCAGTTTTGATTCAGTGTTGGCTGTTCATCTTAATTTGTATGGTCAAAGCACAGTATTTTTATGACAAATAAATATAATCCCCAAATATCTGTGGACATAATGCAGGGTTTTATTTATTTTATTTTTATTTTAGGAAAAGAAGGCGAACTAAGAAGAAAACTTAATGACCTAACAAAAATGCCCTGTCCTAAAATGAAGAGAGTACCTAAACCAAACAAAAAACTTCAAATTTCAGATGATAGTGACCTTGATGAACCACAGTTACCGGTGAGATAATTACTGCAAATATTAAATAAATGTATTGCAGGATTGTTTTTTTTTTATCATATTCATATATATATATATATATATATTTTCATTTTAAACTCTTTTCCTCTCTGAATACAGCACAAAATAAGAAAGAAAACCGATGGAGCTTCAAGAATTAGATCCCGTCATATTCTACAGACATTTAAAGAGTCCAGTGAAGTTGAGCTACAGCAAAACGTTAAGCAGCTCGAAAAGGAAAACACAAGACTTAAAAATGAAAACCAATGTCTTCGAAACCGTATGGTTGATGGTAAGTTTTTTTATTTATAGCAAATAATTCCTTACCTTGATAAATGTTATTCTTCAGTAATTTAGATTCCAGAGTAATGTATTATAGTTGATCATACTGAAGTAATCTAGAACCACAATACAGACTCTTAATGTGCACTGTCTAATAGTTTAATAATACTGATTATTAAATAAAGTTTTTCAACATAACTTCATAATCCTACATTAATGACTATATGCATTACATTAGACCTGGAAATTCTTGTATTTTATCTTTTTTATTTTTTTTGTAGCTAATGTTAATGACCCACAAAAAGGTCAGTTTGTCAATAACATAGAGCAAGTCTCTCAAGTATAATTGCAGGCATTGATGGTTTTGTTTTCACTTTGCATTAAATATATTACTAGAAATGATTATCATGTAATACTAAGGTTTTTTTCTCCAGAGATTCCAGACCTTTTGGACAATCTGAAAAAAATTGTAACAAAAGCCACATTTATCAGCAATGAAGACAAAAGTGTGTCACCATCAAGTGGTTCTGACAGCCCCACAGCAAATTGTTCTGAATCTGACAAAGAATCACCAAAACAGGTATAACACTCTTGGTCTACAATATTACAAAGACAAGGTAAAAATATATATATTGAAAACAAATATTGGTTGTAAACAATCTAATGATGCTACATTATCAGTTATATTCATAGTTATAGTTGATAATAAGAATGTAATTGAATTATGGGTGTCACAGATTCACTGACTTTATTATGTCTGTAAATTAATAAACTTAGAATTGAGACATACTGTGGTCTTTAATAACACATTTCTGTAACAAAATCACAGCCTTACTGATAATGTATTCCACTTAACATAATATAAGAATAGTTTGGGGATAAACTTGTTTTTTATTTACCATTGTCTTTTAGGTGGAAATATTCCCAGGCACTGGAGTTTACATTGACAAACTGTCCTGGATCCTTGCAGAGAGGTGCAGCACGAATACGTCATATGCAAGAACCCTGACGGTTGCTGTCTTTGACTTTCCAACATTACTAAAGAGCAATCTTCGTGGTGGTGGCAGCAAGAGAGATCCAACTTCGGAGACATTAAGATCCTCATTGATGTTATTGAGGATCATATACAGCTGCCTTCGGAAGGACACGACGTGTTTCAGTTGCGGGGCTTTGCAGCCCAGCGGGACCCTCTTAATGCCGGACATCAGCTGCCCGAGCCGGTGCGGATGAACGGAGGGACGTTAGACAGCGTTACCTTCCGGGCAGGAGCAGCGAGCGGCAACACCGGGGTGAAAGTGTCGTCTAACACTGTGCCATTAGCCACTAGCTGATTGAGCAGATCAGTGGTTTTTAAGAAGATAACAATGGCAGCAGACTTGATATTTTCACACCCTGCTACCTCCCCAACCGCTAACACACACTGCTCTAGGGGGCAGAACTGCACCGGAGCGATCTTGACTCCATGGCGTCGGGTCAGTTTTTCAAAAGACGCATTCAGGGGGTCCGACCCCCCGACCCGGGAAGAACTACCGGTACTCCCCCCTCCCCTCCCCTGTTCCCCCACAATAAGAAAAGCACTGAAAACAGAAGACAAAATAAACAAACTGAAAAAAGTAAAGCAACAAAAAAACACAGCCAAAGGACAGAGCTCTCAGCAGCACTCCCGCTCACTGCAGACCCCTCCCACACACTCCCAGCTGAGAGAGAGAGAGAGAGAGAGAGAGAGAGTTAGTGTCTGTCTGTCTCTCTCTCTCTCTCTGTAGATGCATCATAGGGAACATATGTAACAATCTCTCTTTTTGTTTACCAAAAATGAGAATGAACGTATTTCAAGTGGGTGTTGCCTTGGTTGGAAACGTTTTAAGATTATTTATGAAGTGTAAAGTGGATTTGTCTCAGTTCTCCGTAGTTTTCAATGTATGTGCCATTCAGTAGCGTTCATGTTACAGATGTGCCCTATGCAGTGGTAGGGTCAATAAAATGTCAGTAAAACTTTATTTTAGCAATTATGGAGGGGAAGAACTGCAAATAGCGGGTCCCCACTAATTATCTAACTTACCAACAACGTTTAAAATTAGGTCTTGCGAAGCTGCCAAATAATGCTGTATAATCGTATGTGTCTTCATACACCGGCTGCTATAGTCTGATAGCTTTGATTATATATACATATTTTCTCGTGAACCACAAATGCTATTTGCTTGATTTTTACAGAGTATGTTATAAATACCATTGTTATGAAGCCTGACAAATTGTATGCTGTAATTATGAATATTTTCAAATCATTTGTTTGTTTTTCCTAACATGTTACAAATGTTCCCTATGTGAAAGATGCATTATATCTTAATAACGTCTAAACAATTAAAGATATACAGATTATTATTTTCGGTAAAGTTATAACACATTGCTATTAACTATGTGTGTCAGTAAAAGTTTAAAAAATCCTAATAATTTTTTATTGATCCTGCAAAATAGGTGTTTAGGGAACATTTGTAACATTAGGGTTACGATTTGCCATAGACGCGGAATGAGTTTGATTGTGATGTTAAATGGGGTTTAAAGACGCAGTCGCCTCGGTGCTGATTACTATTGCTGTGTTTCTCCACTTCTACTCCATGCTTGGGAACGCCCACATCCAGTGACGTCAAAACCGGTGGAAAAGCGGGCCGGTTCAAAAAAGATCAGCTGGATCCCAGGCCGAGCAGCAGCTCCGGCTCCAGCACCGGCACCATGTCGCTGGAAAAGCGCTAAGTGAGCTCACAGTGAGCTCAGTGTAATGTCTGCTCTGGTGAGCTCACAGTGTGACCTAGTCGTTAGTTCACGTCTTCACTGGGTAGTCCATGACAACTTAATTGACTCAATTCTTGGGCTTAATTGGTCAAAATGACCATTGGTTGAAGGTACTCAGGGACTGATGTGTAGAGAGACTTATTAAACCTGCAGGATTGTGGTTTTCCCAGAACAGAATTAACCAGTGTAGCGTTATGTTGGGTGTATTCTGATAAGAGCATTTTAGCTCTGAGCTGAAGCACTGATCTAAAGAAGACCTCTCCCCCCCAAATTTATCAGATTTCCTTAACTCATCAGCATGTGAACTGGTTTACATCAAAGTGACAGTCTTGGGAGGATGGCACCAAGAATGGGCCAAATAGCTTGGAATCCCTGCTGTGAGATGTCTGGGGAAGGGGGCCTGTAGGAAATAAAAACTCTTTGAAATGGACGAGAGCCGAAATCCCGACACAGAGCTACGAACCCGTGCCAACCGGCATTTCCAAAAGATGGCATGGATTGACATCAGTCATAAATCAAGCCCCCCTCCAATAGGACACTGGGGGCTGAAGCCGAAATCCAATCTCACAAACTAAAGAACCAATCACCTATTGATCTGACAGGCGTATAAAGGGTAACGCACGGCATCTCTCTCTCTATCTCACCTAAACCAGTAACTCGCTGCCACAGCTCAACTTGTATCTCTGTTGCCAGAACCGGAACCAGAAACCAACTAAGTCTTTACCAGCAACAGAAGGGTTAAACTGGGAGAAGGAGATTGAGCCGTACGAAGAATTCTTTTAAAGGACTTTATTAAATAAAGAACTTTACAGACTGCGCTGCCCGCCTGTGCCCAGCCATCCAGCTGGACAATTGACTAAGTCGACTGAATACGAAAGTCATTTAAATAGCTATTTGAGTCTTAAGAAACTTGACCCTTGGAACGAACAGGGCCCTGCTTTCCTCAAAGACTTTGTCTTCAAGTAACTACGGTGGAACCCTGCTTACAAAGAAGATTTTGTGCACAACCTTGGAGCCTTCAAACCAGTGGAAAATCTGTTTGGAAAAGACTCTACATTCGCGAAACCCCAACTTCCAGGTGCATCGACTGAGTGGAAGTTCTTGGACAAAGCCGAACCGGACTGCCTTTGTTCCAAACCACACGGACCTCGTGCCGTGTGCTGTTATCTGAGCCCGAAGCCAGAGAGGCCTCTCTGTGACGAAGTTCACATAAGTTTAACAGTTTGGAGTTTGTGATTCATGACATTTGAGAAATCAATTAGAAATGTTAATCTGTGATTCATAACTCTAGAATGTGTTATATCATTTAGTTTTCTTAAATATAAATGTGTGTTGCATTCAACTGTTTTGTTGATAATTTTAGAAATAAAATCTGTCAACGCCGAGAAATATCTTCTCATTCCTGTTTAACTGTTTAGTCTGAAATTGACACAAGTTAATAGACACCAGATTATAGGTGGCCCTGCCTATCCTTAATCATTGAATAATAATCAGTTAAGGGAAATTGTGGTAACAAGTAATGATAGGATCTTTCTCTCCACCTAAACGTTAATGAGACTGATATATATATAACGAGAAGTTACCTGACATAAATACTAACCTGCATAGTTATTGAATGTCTGACTAACAATACTAATGAGAGACTCACCTTCGTCTTACTAACCGGTATTGTAGTCAATGTGTTTATAACCTTTTTTGTTTAATGATTTGTGTGTTATCATATGCGATCCCATGGTCTTTGATTTGGTCACGGAAGTGATTTGTCTTTGATTTGTTGATCTAGAGTTGAATTTTAATTAGTTTTTCCCTTTTGTATAATTGATGTAGTGCTACATTTAGTCTTTGTTTTTGAATAAATTTGACAATTTATATCTTTGGAATTGGTGTCTGCGTCCAATTATTACAGAAATTGAGTTCTACAAGATTCCAGGATTCGTGATAAGGTGATACTATAAATTCACTTCTTTAATTGAATTTTATAAGTGTACCTTACGCTACACCTTTGACCACCACGTCTTCCTCCTCCCACTGCTTGACCTCTATTGTGACCTGGATGACTTGCCGGCTCCATGTTATCACTGTGTTGCTGGGGTGGATAGCACTCATTTCACTCGATACTCGTACCACAATGTGAAATCAATCATCAATAACCAGTTGGCAGTATTGGAAAAGCAATTACAAGGGCCTGCATACATACAGTAATGTCAAATCTGATGTGGAAGAACAATCATCTTCAACCAGGTTGGAGCGTTAGTTGCAATGCCTTTAATACACGCAGCGTGGAGAGGAACAGTGACTCAAGTAGATCCCAAAGTCGCTCTGCCTTCATTTTAACAGTCAGAGCTTTTATACACAAAAATCAAAGAGCTGGTTATAATCAGAAAGTCATTACTATGTTATCTTAAAAGTTAGCTAAGCAGAATTTATATCATTATAGGACAGAGTTCATAGATCAACACATGGATTAGGGAGCAGGCACTTCAATCATACTGTTTGACATTGTCTCCAAGATTCTCATCGTAAATAACAAACAGAAATCAAACTACCTTCTGGCCTGACCTTCTAGCTTGACCTTATCTTTCTTAAGTATACAAGAGAGAAAAACAGGTATTAGAGAAAGAATTTCTAACTTTCCTTCCACACTGAAAACATGGTGTGGAAAAGTGCTACATGATGATGAATGATGATGAAATATTACATCCATAGATAATGTAGTCCAACTGGTTCATGCTCCTCGGTTATTGGTGTCAATGGATCTCATTATCCTGAAACTTTCATGATCGAAACATGGAATATTGTTTGTCAGTTTCCATAAAATTATGCATTAAGAGTAATGCAACAGTCACTTATCATTTTGAGCAGCTGTATCAATTGATAGTTAGATCTTTGTAATGAAATGAATAGACAGTGATCTCAGATGTAATGTGTGAATTGCATTTTGAAATGGTAATACTTTGATGTAAGTTGTGTCATTTTAGTTCAATGAACAAATGATCTGAGGTTGATGTGTATTGTATCCAAGCAATTGTAAAAAAGTGTTAGAGTTTTGAAAAATGTGCATTTTGATCATCGGGTGTGAGTTTAGTGTCTAGAGTTTTGAAAAATGACATCAAGGTTCTGAAATGAGTGCCAAAGTGATTGTAAAAAAGTGTAATATCAGGGGACAGTGGCTATTAGTGATCTGGCCTTCTGTGGCCTCTGTATTAATGTAACAGGTCACATTGTATGTGTACACTGATACTTGATAGTATAATATAGTACAAGTAAAAAACATACATAGGTATCATAGAAGTATTTTGCAGAAATGATTATGGATAGTTATCAAAATGGAGAGGAAATGCTAAATCCAGTCTCCCCAGGCTGAGCTTCTATTGCTGCACCTGCTAAGTGGCTGCTGGCCCCACTATATGGATAGAGCCACACCAAGTACAAGAGTCTCCCCATTGCTATTTATATCTCCCTATCCAGTCTTCTATAGGTGTCAGGGTGGGGTGCCTATTCCCCTGCATGCTTTGAAACCTATAGCACCTGGGACGCACACTTGGGATCCGGTTCCTCTGCCCCTCACATACACATGAGGAATCCCAGGTGCTCAATACGTCATACTGTCTCTTTCATCTCATGTGTAAACTATGGACAAATACATGACTAAACGTGTTTAGTTGCTTTTCCCAGAATGCTTTGCGCCACGATATGCAAATAACGGGGACTATGATTGGCTCCCTGACATTACCCACACTGCGACTGATGCTACCCATTTCACTACCCAACAAAGACCCATAATATGCGTGTGTCTGTCTGTCTGTCTGTCTGTCTGTCTGTCAAAGTATGTGTGTGTGTGTCTGTGTGTGTCTGTGTCTGTCTGTCTGTCTGTGTGTGAAAGTGTGTGTGTGTGTGTCTGTCTGTCTGTCATGTAACTTGCACATCTGTGAGGGCACCACTAATGCCGAAAGAGATGTACACATATTGTTTATTTTCCATATATATGTATGTATGTATGTATGCATGTCCAATTGCTTTGACAATACAAATGAATTGAATTGAGAGGGAGAGAGAGAGAGAGAGAGACAGACAGACAGACAGACAGAGAGACACACATACACACACACACACACACACACACACACAGAGAGCCAGCCAGCCAGCTCAGCGATGACATGACGAGCCTCTCTCAGCTTACTGCTATGACAGCACAGAGCACGTACATTCCGTTTAACAAATCGTTAAACAAAAAAGGTTATAAACACATTGACTACAATACCGGTTAGTAAGACGAAGGTGAGTCTCTCGTTAGTATTATTAGTCAGACATTAAATAACTACGCAGGTTAGTATTTATGTCAGGTAACTTCTCGTTATATATATATCAGTCTCATTTACGTTTAGGTGCCGAGAAAGATCCTATTTGTTACCACGATTTCCCTTAACTGATTATTATTCAATGATTAAGGATAGGCAGGGCCACCAATAATCTAATGTCTATTAACTTGTGTCAATTTCAGACTAAACAGTTAAACAGGAATGAGAAGATATTTCTCGGCGTTGACAGATTTTATTTCTAAAATTATCAACAAAACAGTTTAATGCAACACACATTTATATTTAAGAAAACTAAATGATATTACACATTCTAGAGTTATGAATCACAGATTAACATTTCTAATTGATTTCTCAAATGTCATGAATCACAAACTCCAAACTGTTAAACTTATGTGAACTTCGTCGCAGAGATGCCTCTCTGGCTTCGGGCTCAGATAACAGCACACGGCACGAGGTCTGTGTGGTTTGGAACAAAGGCAGTCTGGTTCGGCTTTGTCCAAGAACTTCCACTCAGTCGATGCACCTGGAAGTTGGGGTTTCGGGAATGTAGAGTCTTTTCCAAACAGATTTTCCACTGGTTTGAATGCTCCAAGGTTGTGCACAAAATCTTCTTTGTAAGCAGGGTTCCACCGTAGTTACTTGAAGACGAAGTCTTTGAGGAAAGCAGGGCCCTGTTTGTTCCAAGGGTCAAGTTTCTTAAGACTCAAATAGCTATTTAAGTGACTGACACTTTCGTATTCAGTCGACTTAGTCAATTGTCCAGCTGTAAAACTCCACTGATCAGGTGGGTCTGTAAAGTTATTTATTTAATAAAGTCCTTTAAAAGAATTCTTCGTACGGCTCAATCTCCTTCTCCCAGTTTAACTCTTCTGTTGCCGGCAAAGACTTGGTTGGTTTCTGATTCCGGTTCTGGCAACAGAGCTACAGGTTGAGCTGTGGCAGCGAGTTTCTGGTTCAGGTGAGAGAAAGAGAGAGAGAAAGACTGTCCGCTGTTCCTTAAAGTCTGTCAGATCAGTAGGTGATTGGTCCCTGAGTTCTTGAGATTGGATTTCGGTTTCAGCCCCCAGTGTCCTATTGGAGGGGGGCTTGATTTATGACTGATGTCAATCCATGCCATCTTTTGGAAATGCCGGTTGGCCCGGGTTCGTAGCTCTATGTCGGGATTTCGGCTCTCATCCACTTCAAAGAGTTTTTATCACCTACAGGCCCCTTTCTCCAGACATCTCATAGCAGAATTCCAAACTATTTGGCCTCTTCTCGGTGCCATCCTCCCCAAAACTGTCACTTTGATGCAAACCAGTTCCAAACTGATGAGCTAAGGAAATCTGATAACTTTGGGGGGGGAGAGGTCTTCTTTAGATCCGTGCTTCAGCTCAGAGCCCAAATGCTCTTATCCAAATACACCCAACATAACGCTACATATGTATGTATGTATGTATATATGTGTAGAAGGAAAATTAGAAATTATTTTCTTACACCTGTTTTTCTCTCTTGTATACTTAAGAAAGATACGGTCAAACTAGAAGGTCAGCCCAGAAGATAGTTTGATTTCTGTTTGTTATTTACGATGAGAACCTTGGAGACAATGTCAAACGGTTTGACCTACGTGCCTGTTCCCTAAAACCATGTGTTGACCTATGAACTCTGTTCTATAATGATATATGTTCTGCTTAGTTAGCCTTTAAGATAACATAGTAATGACTTTCTAGCATGTATGTATGTATGTATGTATGTCCAATTGCTTTGACAATACAAATGAATTGAATTGAGAGGAAGAGAGAGAGAGAGAGAGAGAGAGAGAGAGAGAGAGAGAGAGAGAGACAGACAGACAGACAGACAGCTCAGCGATGACATCACGAGCCTCTCTCAGCTGACTGCTATGACATCACAGAGCACGTACATTCCGTTGCTTGCCGTCTGTCAACCACTCAGTCACTGCTAGCCAGACTGGCTGGCTGGCTGGATGGGGGGGCTGCTTGCTGCTGCTGCGTACCTTAGCAAGCTTATTTGCTTGACCGGCCTTCCTACTCCTCTGCCCACATGCCCACCTATGCCCGATCTGCTGTTCACCTGGATCACAGCTCCGCCCCAACAAGGCAGATCTTCCCAAAAATGGTACAAACTGATCCACGTTCCCCTCCACGGAAAGCTTTAGCCCAAAATAAGGGACACATTCTGTAACAACATAATGGATGCCCACCCAACCTGTGACAAAACTTAGAAAAAAGAAAAACGGTCAGTCCTCCTGGGGGAGGGACACACAGCCACCCTGGCTGCCCAATATGTCAGCGCCTACCACAGCCTGAGGGACACAGTGACACACGAGCACCGGCTGTAAATATAATGTAAATACTCATTTGTAATGCATGTCATTGTATTTCAAAAAAGGAATCTGGAAATAGTAAACCAATTTTCTTTATTTGTATGTATTTAAGATCACATTTTATTACATTTTCTTTTTCTGTACTTGATAACATCTTATTGTGATTCAAAATTCTATTATTTATTTTCCGTATGTATGTATGTATGTATGTATGTATGTATGTATGTGTGGAAGGAAAGTTAGAAATTCTTTTCTCACACCTGTTAATCTCTCTTGTATACTTAAGAAAGATAAGGTCAAGCTAGAAGGTCAGGCCAGAAGGTAGTTTGATTTCTGTTTGTTATTTACGATGAGAACCTTGGAGACTGTCACGGTCTCCCCTGCTTCTACCTTAGTTCACCACCAGAGGTCTCCCTCTCCCAAATACTAGTTTAGTGCTTCTCTTGTCCTTTGTCCAGTCAAACCAGTCTTTCCACATTCTTCCCTACCAGGTGCACCTGTTCTGTCCTCCTCTCCTATCATTGGTCAATCCTTCATTCACCTCGTTCAATCCCTCTCTCCTTCACAGTACACAGTACCCCTCTGTTTCCTAGATTCATCGCGAAGTCTTGCATTCTCTCCTGAATCAATTCTAAGCCTTGTTTCTTGATTGCCTTCCCGTGTATTTTTGACCTCTTGCTTCCTTCTCTCGTTTACCCCTTTCGGATCTCTCTACTAGCCTGTTCGCTTGATCGTTTGACCTGGACTGTCCCTGTTTATGCTCTCTCGTTTTGCCCTTATTGGATTATCTGCTTCAACTCTAAAGCCTGCACTTGGATCCTTTCCTTTTCCTAAAAAAACCTGTGATTCTTATATGTTCAAACCGAATATTGTAAGGGACATATATGCTGCAAAAAACACATATATAAATTGCATAATATTAATGTATTTTTAATCATATATGTCCTACATACAACTAAAGGCATATAGTTTTTGATGAAGTAAAAACATAGGAAAATAGTGCAAATTTAATATGAATGTCCAGCATATGAAGACATGTATAAAACACAGTGCAGTTTAGCAGTATAAGGCTGTACTTAACTCATGCTCTTGCCTTGTCCTAAGTGGAGCCCTATGCCTATAATCAAACATGGTCATATACTGTATAATCAACCTTAGATCAACTGCTCTTTCAAATCCTGTAGGAAAATGAACAGTCCGCATAAAGGTCAGTGATATTTTGACAGCAGATCCTCGAACCAGTTTCTGCACTGTACAATTTCCAAATTTGCCAACTGCATATAAGTGATATTGGTCATCACTGACACAGAGAAAGTGTGAAACCGTGAAAATACTGCCATCTTTCAATATCACAACCGAGTTGTTCCTTTTCTTTGTCTTTGTGTATGTTTGGCTTTGAATGACCTCTCCGTTGATAACTATTCTGTTGTAGTACCTGCCAATAGAGGTCCCAGGTACATCTAGCAATGCATGCAATGCATTCATATTATTTTCAGACACTGGCCTAATCTTTGGCACTCCAAGTGCAAGTCATATCTAGTATAATTCTTTACATGACGTTTACCAGAGGTCATTTCTGTGTAGAATGATTTAATTTCAGGTGAAACATCATTGGATGAGCAGGCCTTAGCTATGCGTGGCAATGCCCAAGACCATGCTACTCTTTTGCAAAGCTGCTGAGGCACTGCATTACTGCTTTTGACTTGCTTGAGCAAGTAGCCATTATAGCTCTCAAACATGAAAGCAGACTGGGCCCAGAGAGGACCCAAATTCTCAACACTCTTAGTCAAATGCAGAAGTGAATGCATATTGTAGGTCACCTGATCTTCGCCATACAAAGACTGAACTGATTTAACATAAAGCTCAAGAGCCTCATGAGCATGGTCAATATCCTCTTGGCTAATGTCTGAACCTAGCAAAATGCTCACACCCTCCACAAGTAGAGCCCAGTGGCAAAGATACCTGTTTGGAAGTATCCCCTCCAGGACTGGCAAACTGTAATATAAAAGCCAGTTCTGTCATTCGTGAGCTTTCCAAAACCTTAGCTCAACAATAGACCGTGGGATTCTGGAAAAAATGCTTAGAGGCTTGATTGCTAAAAGATTTACATCCACTGTTACAGTGTTCAAACCAACATACCATGGTTTACTATAGCTTTTGGAATCAAACCATAAAGTGGCTATTTGCCGGCAAACCCCCAGCAACACACAATGCATGTAATCAGGGACCATGCCATTGATCAGGTCAAAATCTGGCAAGTCCACAATTGGAGATGGCCCTTTTATGCCCAAAATGCTCTGTTCATTATTTTTGGCAATCTCACCTATTTGCACAGTTGTGTCATGATCTCTAAGGAACACCTGGATGAAGACAGTGCCCACACCCATACTCTCCATTAAACTGCTTGAAATTTTGCAGTAAAGGTCGTGCAACAGCATCACATATGGCACATAATGCATAGACCTTTGTCGTTTTGATTGAGTGATCTACTGGATCCTGCCACTGAAGACCTGTTTGTCCAAGACTTTTGCATTCCTCCACAAAAGGTTTGAGGAAGCTAGTCATTTGTGGTTTTGATGACCCAAACCACAAGGCACATAGTATGACATTTGTATCTCTTTCCTCTGGGGGTAATTCATTAACAGAGCATAGTAAGGGCCATATGCTGTATTTAGATGACTGGAACACTGGCACTCCATCACAATTGAAAGACAGGGAAAAGAATGAATCACTAACTGATTTCAGATATTTGTACAACTTCCCATCTGAAAAATCTGTTATTCCATCTGTTTTGGTCATTGTAAATATTTGGAATAGGCTCATTCTCCAAAAGAGCTTGAAGTTGATTCCTCAAAGGTATACAAATAAAAAATTGACCCAGCTCTAAACTTTGTCTCACAGATGGTATTCTGATTTGTCTACATAATCTTTAAACTCCTTCTCTAGCATGTACTTGCTACTTGGGATGCTTGCAGCATCCCCACTACATAACCTTAACAGCTTCAGTAGGTCCTCCATTAAAGCCTCTGTTACATTGTGCTTCATGGAAAATGCGAGGATGTTCAGCCAACTGGCATCTGTGACATGGTCATTTGAGGGACCTGAAGACACCAGGTTTGATTGGTTGGTATTCTGTAACAAATGGGAAAGAATCCAAATTTGAGTGATCATAAGCAAAGTGTGTACCAAAAGAAACCTGTTTTACTTTAAATGTTGATATTCTTGTTCAACAATATGGCAAGCTGTTTTGACTGTTATTAATTCCCAGGATGTTCATCAAGATTAAAGCTAGTGTTCACAACCCACCCCACCATCTACCTGTATGCTCCTTTCACTTTTACAGACACAATAATACATTACATTTTAGCATTGCTGTTGTGCTTAGATTTATATTGGTGTCTTGAGATGGAAGCCATCTCCATAGGCTACAGATGAATATATTATTATGACATAAAATTATTAGCCATGCATAATATTTTACTGACAGTACTAATGCCAGGCTGCTAATTTATAGAATGTCTGTAAACCTAAAATGGGCGACATATCCTGCTGAGGGACACTAACATTGAGACGCTATGGCGAGCAGTGAAAGCATTGCTCTCATTTCTTGGTTTCATGTCGAAAGGGTGTTTGTTGTGAATATTTAGATATGGTGACTTCGTTCATTGTTCAGTTCACGGGCAGCATTTAAAAACAACATGACCAGCTGTAGTGGGAAATCTACTCGCCTTCAGATATGTTTGTCAATGCATTTTACAACATTTTAAACACATTTTTAAAACCTTAAAACTTAACATAACTTAAACTAAACATTATTTGTACAATTATGTTCAACAATAAGTATAATGCCTATTTATGAATATATTATAGTTTATCATATTTAATACACACATTTCTAGGGCCTATAAATTATCAATATGACCAAAACTTTGCTGGAAAAACAAGTTTTGCCTTGTTTTCCACCTGGTCCGAGTACGACGAGGAATCATTCTTTCTTCTTGGCAACTGTTAAAGCAACACAATTTTCGTTTCGCCATTTTGCATAATAGAAAACACATCGCTACATGTAGGCAAGTGAATTAGGGCCATAAGACCATACAATATGCCGATTGGTTGATGTTTGAACTGCTGCGCGGGATCCAATAGAAATCCAGATCACTGACTCATTGAAGCAGCCAGACAGCGGTAAAACGGGCCGTTGCTTTAAGTTTCAACAGAGGTTTCAGATCGATTAAACATGGATTTCTAACGTCACCCCGAAGGAAAGAATAATTGTATCTTGTTGTAATTATTACTCAGGGATTAGTGTTGATTCAGGTTGGTTCATTTAGTAATTTATAAGCAAAGTAGTTGGTTTGTTCAATAAGACAACAGTTGCAAGAGTTAAGGTTACCTTGCTAGGAGCTAACTGAGCCAGCAACAACTTTGATATTGCCCTTGCTTCGTGTATTTAGGTAACGTGAACTGGATTCATGTATTTGTTGGTTTATGTCGAATGGGTATTATACCGTTAACATTAGACTACATTTACTTTTTTTACTGTCAAGCGATTCAGTTTTGAATCTATTTCATTACACAAATCTACCTACGTTGGTCAGGGGCGGGTGGGTTAATTGAGTTAAAATATTTGAATCGCGTTAGTTTCTCACAACTAACGTTAATGAATCAGATTACCGCGTTAAATCGACAGCCCTCATTATCGATTGTACTAATCTTTCACAGATCTGCAGCTAACTTGCATGCAGCTGACATTTAGCTGGCCTAGCATTATGTCTGTGTCTGGCAAACTGGTCTTACAAAGCAAAAATGATGCCCATGACGCTACAATCAGACTCACAAGACACAAAACTGTGACCTTCCCATGTGAGATCTGATGAAACAGCCGTGATCTAAATTCACTAAAAGCCAAACTCTTCTAAAGCCCAAGGTGTGATGAGAAAGTTTGCAGTGGTCCAATGGGTCAGTGGGGAGGATGCTGGGATGTATAGCGAGGTGGAAACCGAAGCCATACGTAAATATGATGACACCAAGATGGATGACGATGGATACCCGCAAACTGACTGTTCAGCTGCTGTGGGATGGCAGAAAGGGAAAAAGCCAAAACATGGCTGGCCAGTGTACGCTGCCTCTATCAAGTTTGTGAGCAGTAAGTAGACCTATCTAATGCATTTAATTTGTTTTTACACTGTCGGGGCCAATAAATAATGTGAAGCTGTTATGATACACGGATATACGGATTCAGATGAAACTGATGTTGAGAATACACCGGTAAGACTGTTTGTATTCCACTGTCACCGAATGAATGTCATGCATATAATCACACACCATTTACTTAAGTACCAATTCACATAATAATACATTTGAACTTAAAAAACAAAGAAATCTGGTATTAAATCTAGGCTAAGTCCTACTGTTATTTAGAACAGTAAAACCAGCAGTGACAAAAAGTCTATGCAAGGGAAGTCAATCACCTTCATTTATATAGCGCTTTTAACAATATGAATTGTTTGAAAGCAGCTTTCCAGTGATAAGAAATGAAAGTGACAGAGATTGTTTTGGCTTTACAGCAGCTCTAGAATAAAGTTATTGTCCAGCTCAAGTTAGTTTTGATTGATTGACTTGCATGCGAAGATCATTAGTTATTAACGACAACGTTGTAACAGAAAACCCTTAACGCGCTCCGGCCGCCCATCCGCACAAAACAGAGCCTGGTGGCTCAACAACGCGCTCCCGGAAATAGGTTCCAAGGTGCGAGCGATTATCCGCTATCTGTGCGCAAACATACGCAACCTCTGCGCAAACACCGACAACAAAGTAACCTTCTTGTTTTTGCACCTGACTATGTCCAAAATATGCATGTCATTAAGAACTGTGGTAACACTTTATTTGAATAGTCCAGAATGATGCATTAGTTAAGCATAAGTACACTAGTAATTCTGATTAGTAAGGACATATTACCCATTATTTAACATGTATTAAACATTTGAAGGATCAACATTCTTTCATATTAACAACTTAGCAAACCATATTATTTGTGTGTAGTAATGTACCTCACCATCTATTATGTTAACTGGACTATGTTTAGTTATCTTCTACTCATTGATTAGCATATTCTGTCTTGATAATCTCTGAATTGTGTTCAGGGGACGGGGTTTATGTCAATTCTAGGGTTAGTGATGTCACTAACACAGCCGTTTGTTGTAGTCCTTAAAAAACGATTTCTTTAACAGCAAATATCTCCCTTTGCTTTGAACTTTGAGCTTCGTAACTTTGCAGATGTTGTTTATGCTCAAACAGCAACATTACACACTAACTAAAGTTAGAAAAGTGAAATCATATTCAAGCACCCCGTTAAAGCTCTGATTTCAGAGAGAAGCGCAGAGAGCTGCTATTTGATTTGCGCTCATTTCATTCCTAAAGTTTACACACATTCATTTCACACGGACATTATTGCCTAGTGATTTCAGACATTTAAGTTTCGTGATATGATCCCCTGGCTCACCTGTTATCCATCAAACACAAGCTGTGACTGTCTCAGCCTTAGCCGCATATTATTCGGCAAAATTATTCGTTATTGGTTTTGAAGCCATTATCCGTGCCTTTCCGAATAAGGTATTGTGCTTCGGGACACCCCTAGTGTAAATCTTTACAACAGGGAGTCCAATTCTCTTTAGTACTGTGTTGTTGGCAGTTTAGCCATAATTATTGCCTTATTCTAGGCCAATAAACATAAATATCACTGAATTAGTGCAATAATTAATGTGAATATAACTTTCACTTTAGAACAGGCGGTCAAATTGTCTTTCTTACAATATTTGAGCAATTTATAACTGTAAAACCAGCACTAATTAAACATAGTTACTAGCTTCATATTGTTCAGTTAATTTAATAGATACATTATGTATAAGGTACACTTATAAATTTCAATTAAAGAAGTGAATTTATAGTATTACCTTATCACGAATCCTGGAGTCTTGTAGAACTCAATTTCTGTAATAATTGGACGCAGACAGATATAAATTGTCAAATTTATTCAAAAACAAAGACTAAATGTAGCACTACACTAATTATACAAAAGGGAAAAACTAATTAAAATTCAACTCTAGATCAACAAATCAAAGACAAATCACTTCCGTGACCAAATCAAAGACCATGGGATCGCATATGATAACACACAAATCTTTAAACAAAAAAGGTTATAAACACATTGACTACAATACCGGTTAGTAAGACGAAGGTGAGTCTCTCATTAGTATTGTTAGTCAGACATTAAATAACTACGCAGGTTAGTATTTATGTCAGGTAACTTCTCGTTATATATATATATATCAGTCTCATTAACGTTTAGGTACAGAGAAAGATCCTATCATTACTTGTTACCACAATTTCCCTTAACTGATTATTATTCAATGATTAAGGATAGGCAGGGCCACCAATAATCTAATGTCTATTAACTTGTGTCAATTTCAGACTAAACAGTTAAACAGGAATGAGAAGATATTTCTCGGCGTTGACAGATTTTATTTCTAAAATTATCAACAAAACAGTTTAATGCAACACACATTTATATTTAAGAAAACTAAATGATATTACACATTCTAGAGTTATGAATCACAGATTAACATTTCTAATTGATTTCTCAAATGTCATGAATCACAAACTCCAAACTGTTAAACTTATGTGAACTTCGTCGCAGAGATGCCTCTCTGGCTTCGGGCTCAGATAACAGCACACGGCACGAGGTCTGTGTGGTTTGGAACAAAGGCAGTCTGGTTCGGCTTTGTCCAAGAACTTCCACTCAGTCGATGCACCTGGAAGTTGGGGTTTCGGGAATGTAGAGTCTTTTCCAAACAGATTTTCCACTGGTTTGAATGCTCCAAGGTTGTGCACAAAATCTTCTTTGTAAGCAGGGTTCCACCGTAGTTACTTGAAGACGAAGTCTTTGAGGAAAGCAGGGCCCTGTTTGTTCCAAGGGTCAAGTTTCTTAAGACTCAAATAGCTATTTAAGTGACTGACACTTTCGTATTCAGTCGACTTAGTCAATTGTCCAGCTGTAAAACTCCACTGATCAGGTGGGTCTGTAAAGTTATTTATTTAATAAAGTCCTTTAAAAGAATTCTTCGTACGGCTCAATCTCCTTCTCCCAGTTTAACTCTTCTGTTGCCGGCAAAGACTTGGTTGGTTTCTGATTCCGGTTCTGGCAACAGAGCTACAGGTTGAGCTGTGGCAGCGAGTTTCTGGTTCAGGTGAGAGAAAGAGAGAGAGAAAGACTGTCCGCTGTTCCTTAAAGTCTGTCAGATCAGTAGGTGATTGGTCCCTGAGTTCTTGAGATTGGATTTCGGTTTCAGCCCCCAGTGTCCTATTGGAGGGGGGCTTGATTTATGACTGATGTCAATCCATGCCATCTTTTGGAAATGCCGGTTGGCCCGGGTTCGTAGCTCTATGTCGGGATTTCGGCTCTCATCCACTTCAAAGAGTTTTTATCACCTACAGGCCCCTTTCTCCAGACATCTCATAGCAGAATTCCAAACTATTTGGCCTCTTCTCGGTGCCATCCTCCCCAAAACTGTCACTTTGATGCAAACCAGTTCCAAACTGATGAGCTAAGGAAATCTGATAACTTTGGGGGGGGAGAGGTCTTCTTTAGATCCGTGCTTCAGCTCAGAGCCCAAATGCTCTTATCCAAATACACCCAACATAACGCTACATATGTATGTATGTATGTATATATGTGTAGAAGGAAAATTAGAAATTATTTTCTTACACCTGTTTTTCTCTCTTGTATACTTAAGAAAGATACGGTCAAACTAGAAGGTCAGCCCAGAAGATAGTTTGATTTCTGTTTGTTATTTACGATGAGAACCTTGGAGACAATGTCAAACGGTTTGACCTACGTGCCTGTTCCCTAAAACCATGTGTTGACCTATGAACTCTGTTCTATAATGATATATGTTCTGCTTAGTTAGCCTTTAAGATAACATAGTAATGACTTTCTAGCATGTATGTATGTATGTATGTATGTCCAATTGCTTTGACAATACAAATGAATTGAATTGAGAGGAAGAGAGAGAGAGAGAGAGAGAGAGAGAGAGAGAGAGAGAGAGAGAGACAGACAGACAGACAGACAGCTCAGCGATGACATCACGAGCCTCTCTCAGCTGACTGCTATGACATCACAGAGCACGTACATTCCGTTGCTTGCCGTCTGTCAACCACTCAGTCACTGCTAGCCAGACTGGCTGGCTGGCTGGATGGGGGGGCTGCTTGCTGCTGCTGCGTACCTTAGCAAGCTTATTTGCTTGACCGGCCTTCCTACTCCTCTGCCCACATGCCCACCTATGCCCGATCTGCTGTTCACCTGGATCACAGCTCCGCCCCAACAAGGCAGATCTTCCCAAAAATGGTACAAACTGATCCACGTTCCCCTCCACGGAAAGCTTTAGCCCAAAATAAGGGACACATTCTGTAACAACATAATGGATGCCCACCCAACCTGTGACAAAACTTAGAAAAAAGAAAAACGGTCAGTCCTCCTGGGGGAGGGACACACAGCCACCCTGGCTGCCCAATATGTCAGCGCCTACCACAGCCTGAGGGACACAGTGACACACGAGCACCGGCTGTAAATATAATGTAAATACTCATTTGTAATGCATGTCATTGTATTTCAAAAAAGGAATCTGGAAATAGTAAACCAATTTTCTTTATTTGTATGTATTTAAGATCACATTTTATTACATTTTCTTTTTCTGTACTTGATAACATCTTATTGTGATTCAAAATTCTATTATTTATTTTCCGTATGTATGTATGTATGTATGTATGTATGTATGTATGTATGTGTGGAAGGAAAGTTAGAAATTCTTTTCTCACACCTGTTAATCTCTCTTGTATACTTAAGAAAGATAAGGTCAAGCTAGAAGGTCAGGCCAGAAGGTAGTTTGATTTCTGTTTGTTATTTACGATGAGAACCTTGGAGACTGTCACGGTCTCCCCTGCTTCTACCTTAGTTCACCACCAGAGGTCTCCCTCTCCCAAATACTAGTTTAGTGCTTCTCTTGTCCTTTGTCCAGTCAAACCAGTCTTTCCACATTCTTCCCTACCAGGTGCACCTGTTCTGTTCTCCTCTCCTATCATTGGTCAATCCTTCATTCACCTCGTTCAATCCCTCTCTCCTTCACAGTACACAGTACCCCTCTGTTTCCTAGATTCATCGCGAAGTCTTGCATTCTCTCCTGAATCAATTCTAAGCCTTGTTTCTTGATTGCCTTCCCGTGTATTTTTGACCTCTTGCTTCCTTCTCTCGTTTACCCCTTTCGGATCTCTCTACTAGCCTGTTCGCTTGATCGTTTGACCTGGACTGTCCCTGTTTATGCTCTCTCGTTTTGCCCTTATTGGATTATCTGCTTCAACTCTAAAGCCTGCACTTGGATCCTTTCCTTTTCCTAAAAAAACCTGTGATTCTTATATGTTCAAACCGAATATTGTAAGGGACATATATGCTGCAAAAAACACATATATAAATTGCATAATATTAATGTATTTTTAATCATATATGTCCTACATACAACTAAAGGCATATAGTTTTTGATGAAGTAAAAACATAGGAAAATAGTGCAAATTTAATATGAATGTCCAGCATATGAAGACATGTATAAAACACAGTGCAGTTTAGCAGTATAAGGCTGTACTTAACTCATGCTCTTGCCTTGTCCTAAGTGGAGCCCTATGCCTATAATCAAACATGGTCATATACTGTATAATCAACCTTAGATCAACTGCTCTTTCAAATCCTGTAGGAAAATGAACAGTCCGCATAAAGGTCAGTGATATTTTGACAGCAGATCCTCGAACCAGTTTCTGCACTGTACAATTTCCAAATTTGCCAACTGCATATAAGTGATATTGGTCATCACTGACACAGAGAAAGTGTGAAACCGTGAAAATACTGCCATCTTTCAATATCACAACCGAGTTGTTCCTTTTCTTTGTCTTTGTGTATGTTTGGCTTTGAATGACCTCTCCGTTGATAACTATTCTGTTGTAGTACCTGCCAATAGAGGTCCCAGGTACATCTAGCAATGCATGCAATGCATTCATATTATTTTCAGACACTGGCCTAATCTTTGGCACTCCAAGTGCAAGTCATATCTAGTATAATTCTTTACATGACGTTTACCAGAGGTCATTTCTGTGTAGAATGATTTAATTTCAGGTGAAACATCAATGGATGAGCAGGCCTTAGCTATGCGTGGCAATGCCCGAGACCATGCTACTCTTTTGCAAAGCTGCTGAGGCACTGCATTACTGCTTTTGACTTGCTTGAGCAAGTAGCCATTATAGCTCTCAAACATGAAAGCAGACTGGGCCCAGAGAGGACCCAAATTCTCAACACTCTTAGTCAAATGCAGAAGTGAATGCATATTGTAGGTCACCTGATCTTCGCCATACAAAGACTGAACTGATTTAACATAAAGCTCAAGAGCCTCATGAGCATGGTCAATATCCTCTTGGCTAATGTCTGAACCTAGCAAAATGCTCACACCCTCCACAAGTAGAGCCCAGTGGCAAAGATACCTGTTTGGAAGTATCCCCTCCAGGACTGGCAAACTGTAATATAAAAGCCAGTTCTGTCATTCGTGAGCTTTCCAAAACCTTAGCTCAACAATAGACCGTGGGATTCTGGAAAAAATGCTTAGAGGCTTGATTGCTAAAAGATTTACATCCACTGTTACAGTGTTCAAACCAACATACCATGGTTTACTATAGCTTTTGGAATCAAACCATAAAGTGGCTATTTGCCGGCAAACCCCCAGCAACACACAATGCATGTAATCAGGGACCATGCCATTGATCAGGTCAAAATCTGGCAAGTCCACAATTGGAGATGGCCCTTTTATGCCCAAAATGCTCTGTTCATTATTTTTGGCAATCTCACCTATTTGCACAGTTGTGTCATGATCTCTAAGGAACACCTGGATGAAGACAGTGCCCACACCCATACTCTCCATTAAACTGCTTGAAATTTTGCAGTAAAGGTCGTGCAACAGCATCACATATGGCACATAATGCATAGACCTTTGTCGTTTTGATTGAGTGATCTACTGGATCCTGCCACTGAAGACCTGTTTGTCCAAGACTTTTGCATTCCTCCACAAAAGGTTTGAGGAAGCTAGTCATTTGTGGTTTTGATGACCCAAACCACAAGGCACATAGTATGACATTTGTATCTCTTTCCTCTGGGGGTAATTCATTAACAGAGCATAGTAAGGGCCATATGCTGTATTTAGATGACTGGAACACTGGCACTCCATCACAATTGAAAGACAGGGAAAAGAATGAATCACTAACTGATTTCAGATATTTGTACAACTTCCCATCTGAAAAATCTGTTATTCCATCTGTTTTGGTCATTGTAAATATTTGGAATAGGCTCATTCTCCAAAAGAGCTTGAAGTTGATTCCTCAAAGGTATACAAATAAAAAATTGACCCAACTCTAAACTTTGTCTCACAGATGGTATTCTGATTTGTCTACATAATCTTTAAACTCCTTCTCTAGCATGTACTTGCTACTTGGGATGCTTGCAGCATCCCCACTACATAACCTTAACAGCTTCAGTAGGTCCTCCATTAAAGCCTCTGTTACATTGTGCTTCATGGAAAATGCGAGGATGTTCAGCCAACTGGCATCTGTGACATGGTCATTTGAGGGACCTGAAGACACCAGGTTTGATTGGTTGGTATTCTGTAACAAATGGGAAAGAATCCAAATTTGAGTGATCATAAGCAAAGTGTGTACCAAAAGAAACCTGTTTTACTCTAAATGTTGATATTCTTGTTCAACAATATGGCAAGCTGTTTTGACTGTTATTAATTCCCAGGATGTTCATCAAGATTAAAGCTAGTGTTCACAACCCACCCCACCATCTACCTGTATGCTCCTTTCACTTTTACAGACACAATAATACATTACATTTTAGCATTGCTGTTGTGCTTAGATTTATATTGGTGTCTTGAGATGGAAGCCATCTCCATAGGCTACAGATGAATATATTATTATGACATAAAATTATTAGCCATGCATAATATTTTACTGACAGTACTAATGCCAGGCTGCTAATTTATAGAATGTCTGTAAACCTAAAATGGGCGACATATCCTGCTGAGGGACACTAACATTGAGACGCTATGGCGAGCAGTGAAAGCATTGCTCTCATTTCTTGGTTTCATGTCGAAAGGGTGTTTGTTGTGAATATTTAGATATGGTGACTTCGTTCATTGTTCAGTTCACGGGCAGCATTTAAAAACAACATGACCAGCTGTAGTGGGAAATCTACTCGCCTTCAGATATGTTTGTCAATGCATTTTACAACATTTTAAACACATTTTTAAAACCTTAAAACTTAACATAACTTAAACTAAACATTATTTGTACAATTATGTTCAACAATAAGTATAATGCCTATTTATGAATATATTATAGTTTATCATATTTAATACACACATTTCTAGGGCCTATAAATTATCAATATGACCAAAACTTTGCTGGAAAAACAAGTTTTGCCTTGTTTTCCACCTGGTCCGAGTACGACGAGGAATCATTCTTTCTTCTTGGCAACTGTTAAAGCAACACAATTTTCGTTTCGCCATTTTGCATAATAGAAAACACATCGCTACATGTAGGCAAGTGAATTAGGGCCATAAGACCATACAATATGCCGATTGGTTGATGTTTGAACTGCTGCGCGGGATCCAATAGAAATCCAGATCACTGACTCATTGAAGCAGCCAGACAGCGGTAAAACGGGCCGTTGCTTTAAGTTTCAACAGAGGTTTCAGATCGATTAAACATGGATTTCTAACGTCACCCCGAAGGAAAGAATAATTGTATCTTGTTGTAATTATTACTCAGGGATTAGTGTTGATTCAGGTTGGTTCATTTAGTAATTTATAAGCAAAGTAGTTGGTTTGTTCAATAAGACAACAGTTGCAAGAGTTAAGGTTACCTTGCTAGGAGCTAACTGAGCCAGCAACAACTTTGATATTGCCCTTGCTTCGTGTATTTAGGTAACGTGAACTGGATTCATGTATTTGTTGGTTTATGTTGAATGGGTATTATACCGTTAACATTAGACTACATTTACTTTTTTTACTGTCTTTCAGTTTTGAATCTATTTCATTACACAAATCTACCTACGTTGGTCAGGGGCGGGTGGGTTAATTGAGTTAAAATATTTGAATCGCGTTAGTTTCTCACAACTAACGTTAATGAATCAGATTACCGCGTTAAATCGACAGCCCTCATTATCGATTGTACTAATCTTTCACAGATCTGCAGCTAACTTGCATGCAGCTGACATTTAGCTGGCCTAGCATTATGTCTGTGTCTGGCAAACTGGTCTTACAAAGCAAAAATGATGCCCATGACGCTACAATCAGACTCACAAGACACAAAACTGTGACCTTCCCATGTGAGATCTGATGAAACAGCCGTGATCTAAATTCACTAAAAGCCAAACTCTTCTAAAGCCCAAGGTGTGATGAGAAAGTTTGCAGTGGTCCAATGGGTCAGTGGGGAGGATGCTGGGATGTATAGCGAGGTGGAAACCGAAGCCATACGTAAATATGATGACACCAAGATGGATGACGATGGATACCCGCAAACTGACTGTTCAGCTGCTGTGGGATGGCAGAAAGGGAAAAAGCCAAAACATGGCTGGCCAGTGTACGCTGCCTCTATCAAGTTTGTGAGCAGTAAGTAGACCTATCTAATGCATTTAATTTGTTTTTACACTGTCGGGGCCAATAAATAATGTGAAGCTGTTATGATACACGGATATACGGATTCAGATGAAACTGATGTTGAGAATACACCGGTAAGACTGTTTGTATTCCACTGTCACCGAATGAATGTCATGCATATAATCACACACCATTTACTTAAGTACCAATTCACATAATAATACATTTGAACTTAAAAAACAAAGAAATCTGGTATTAAATCTAGGCTAAGTCCTACTGTTATTTAGAACAGTAAAACCAGCAGTGACAAAAAGTCTATGCAAGGGAAGTCAATCACCTTCATTTATATAGCGCTTTTAACAATATGAATTGTTTGAAAGCAGCTTTCCAGTGATAAGAAATGAAAGTGACAGAGATTGTTTTGGCTTTACAGCAGCTCTAGAATAAAGTTATTGTCCAGCTCAAGTTAGTTTTGATTGATTGACTTGCATGCGAAGATCATTAGTTATTAACGACAACGTTGTAACAGAAAACCCTTAACGCGCTCCGGCCGCCCATCCGCACAAAACAGAGCCTGGTGGCTCAACAACGCGCTCCCGGAAATAGGTTCCAAGGTGCGAGCGATTATCCGCTATCTGTGCGCAAACATACGCAACCTCTGCGCAAACACCGACAACAAAGTAACCTTCTTGTTTTTGCACCTGACTATGTCCAAAATATGCATGTCATTAAGAACTGTGGTAACACTTTATTTGAATAGTCCAGAATGATGCATTAGTTAAGCATAAGTACACTAGTAATTCTGATTAGTAAGGACATATTACCCATTATTTAACATGTATTAAACATTTGAAGGATCAACATTCTTTCATATTAACAACTTAGCAAACCATATTATTTGTGTGTAGTAATGTACCTCACCATCTATTATGTTAACTGGACTATGTTTAGTTATCTTCTACTCATTGATTAGCATATTCTGTCTTGATAATCTCTGAATTGTGTTCAGGGGACGGGGTTTATGTCAATTCTAGGGTTAGTGATGTCACTAACCCAGCCGTTTGTTGTAGTCCTTAAAAAACGATTTCTTTAACAGCAAATATCTCCCTTTGCTTTGAACTTTGAGCTTCGTAACTTTGCAGATGTTGTTTATGCTCAAACAGCAACATTACACACTAACTAAAGTTAGAAAAGTGAAATCATATTCAAGCACCCCGTTAAAGCTCTGATTTCAGAGAGAAGCGCAGAGAGCTGCTATTTGATTTGCGCTCATTTCATTCCTAAAGTTTACACACATTCATTTCACACGGACATTATTGCCTAGTGATTTCAGACATTTAAGTTTCGTGATATGATCCCCTGGCTCACCTGTTATCCATCAAACACAAGCTGTGACTGTCTCAGCCTTAGCCGCATATTATTCGGCAAAATTATTCGTTATTGGTTTTGAAGCCATTATCCGTGCCTTTCCGAATAAGGTATTGTGCTTCGGGACACCCCTAGTGTAAATCTTTACAACAGGGAGTCCAATTCTCTTTAGTACTGTGTTGTTGGCAGTTTAGCCATAATTATTGCCTTATTCTAGGCCAATAAACATAAATATCACTGAATTAGTGCAATAATTAATGTGAATATAACTTTCACTTTAGAACAGGCGGTCAAATTGTCTTTCTTACAATATTTGAGCAATTTATAACTGTAAAACCAGCACTAATTAAACATAGTTACTAGCTTCATATTGTTCAGTTAATTTAATAGATACATTATGTATAAGGTACACTTATAAATTTCAATTAAAGAAGTGAATTTATAGTATTACCTTATCACGAATCCTGGAGTCTTGTAGAACTCAATTTCTGTAATAATTGGACGCAGACAGATATAAATTGTCAAATTTATTCAAAAACAAAGACTAAATGTAGCACTACACTAATTATACAAAAGGGAAAAACTAATTAAAATTCAACTCTAGATCAACAAATCAAAGACAAATCACTTCCGTGACCAAATCAAAGACCATGGGATCGCATATGATAACACACAAATCTTTAAACAAAAAAGGTTATAAACACATTGACTACAATACCGGTTAGTAAGACGAAGGTGAGTCTCTCATTAGTATTGTTAGTCAGACATTAAATAACTACGCAGGTTAGTATTTATGTCAGGTAACTTCTCGTTATATATATATATATATCAGTCTCATTAACGTTTAGGTACAGAGAAAGATCCTATCATTACTTGTTACCACAATTGCCCTTAACTGATTATTATTCAATGATTAAGGATAGGCAGGGCCACCAATAATCTAATGTCTATTCACTTGTGTCAATTTCAGACTAAACAGTTAAACAGGAATGAGAAGATATTTCTCGGCATTGACAGATTTTATTTCTAAAATTATCAACAAAACAGTTGAATGCAACACACATTTATATTTAAGAAAACTAAATGATATTACACATTCTAGAGTTATGAATCACAGATTAACATTTCTAATTGATTTCTTAAATGTCATGAATCACAAACTCCAAACTGTTAAACTTATGTGAACTTCATCGCAGAGAGGCCTCTCTGGCTTCGGGCTCAGATAACAGCACACGGCACGAGGTCCGTGTGGTTTGGAACAAAGGCAGTCCGGTTCGGCTTTGTCCAAGAACTTCCACTCAGTCGATGCACCTGGAAGTTGGGGTTTCGCGAATGTAGAGTCTTTTCCAAACAGATTTTCCATTGGTTTGAAGGCTCCAAGGTTGTGCACAAAATCTTCTTTGTAAGCAGGGTTCCACCGTAGTTACTTGAAGACAAAGTCTTTGAGGAAAGCAGGGCCCTGTTCGTTCCAAGGGTCAAGTTTCTTAAGACTCAAATAGCTATTTAAATGACTGACACTTTCGTATTCAGTCGACTTAGTCAATTGTCCAGCTGTAAAACTCCACTGATCAGGTGGGTCTGTAAAGTTATTTATTTAATAAAGTCCTTTAAAAGAATTCTTCGTACGGCTCAATCTCCTTCTCCCAGTTTAATTCTTCTGTTGCCGGCAAAGACTTGGTTGGTTTCTGGTTCCGGTTCTGGCAACAGAGCTACAGGTTGCGAGTTTCTGGTTCAGGTGAGAGAGAGAGTAAGAGAGAGAGACCGTGCGCTGTTCTTTATAGTCTGTCAGATCAATAGGTGATTGGTTCTTGATTTTTTTAGATTGGATTTCGGTTTCAGCCCCCAGTGTCCTATTGGAGGGGGGCTTGATTTATGACTGATGTCAATCCATGCCATCTTTTGGAAATGCCGGTTGGCCCGGGTTCGTAGCTCTATGTCGGGATTTCGGCTCTCGTCCACTTCAAAGAGTTTTTATTACCTACAGGCCCCTTTCTCCTATCTCATAGCAGGATTCCAAACTATTTGGCCTATTCTCGGTGCCATCCTCCCAAGACTGTCACTTTGATGTAAACCAGTTCACATGCTGATGAGTTAAGGAAATCTGATAAATTTGGGGGGGAGAGGTCTTCTTTAGATCAGTGCTTCAGCTCAGAGCTAAAATGCTCTTATCAGAATACACCCAACATAACGCTACACTGGTTAATTCTGTTCTGGGAAAACCACAATCCTGCAGGTTTAATAAGTCTCTCTACACATCAGTCCCTGAGTACCTTCAACCAATGGTCATTTTGACCAATTAAGCCCAAGAATTGAGTCAATTAAGTTGTCAAGGACTACCCAGTGAAGACGTGAACTCACGACTAGGTCACACTGTGAGCTCACCAGAGCAGACATTACACTGAGCTCACTGTGAGCTCACTTAGCGCTTTTCCAGCGACATGGTGCCGGTGCTGGAGCCGGAGCTGCTGCTCGGCCTGGGATCCAGCTGATCTTTTTTGAACCGGCCCGCTTTTCCACCGGTTTTGACGTCACTGGATGTGGGCGTTCCCAAGCATGGAGTAGAAGTGGAGAAACACAGCAATTGTAATCAGCACCGAGGCGACTGCGTCTTTAAACCCCATTTAACATCACAATCAAACTCATTCCGCGTCTATGGCAAATCGTAACCCTAATGTTACAAATGTTCCCTAAATATGTGTTTTGCAGAATACACAAGCAAACGTTATGGAATATCAGCATTTTATCGACACACATGATAGAACTTATTGTTCTTTAACATTGATGAGAATAATTAACATGAATAAACTTACTGCTGAAGATGTAACCCTTACCTAATGGCTAACCCTAACTATGTTACAAATGTTCCCTAAACACTTATTTTGCAGGATCAATAAAAAATTGTTAGGATTTTTTAAACTTTTACTGACACACATAGTTAATAGCAATGTGTTATAACTTTACCGAAAATAATAATCTGTATATCTTTAATTGTTTAGACGTTATTAAGATATAATGCATCTTTCACATAGGGAACATTTGTAACATGTTAGGAAAAACAAACAAATGATTTGAAAATATTCATAATTACAGCATACAATTTGTCAGGCTTCATAAGAATGGTATTTATAACATACTCTGTAAAAATCAAGCAAATAGCATTTGTGGTTCACGAGAAATATATATATATATAATCAAAGCTATCAGACTATAGCAGCCGGTGTATGAAGACACATACGATTATACAGCATTATTTGGCAGCTTCGCAAGACCTAATTTGAAACGTTGTTGGTAAGTTAGATAATTAGTGGGGACCCTCTATTTGCAGTTCTTCCCCTCCATAATTGCTAAAATAAAGTTTTACTGACATTTTATTGACCCTACCACTGCATAGGGCACATCTGTAACATGAACGCTACTGAATGGCACATACATTGAAAACTACGGAGAACTGAGACAAATCCACTTTACACTTCATAAATAATCTTAAAACGTTTCCAACCAAGGCAACACCCACTTGAAATACGTTCATTCTCATTTTTGGTAAACAAAAAGAGAGATTGTTACATATGTTCCCTGTGATGCATCTACAGAGAGAGAGAGACAGACAGACACTAACACTCTCTCTCTCTCTCTCTCTCTCTCTCTCAGCTGGGAGTGTGTGGGAGGGGTCTGCAGTGAGCGGGAGTGCTGCTGAGAGCTCTGTCCTTTGGCTGCGTTTTTTTGTTGCTTTACTTTTTTCAGTTTGTTTATTTTGTCTTCTGTTTTCAGTGCTTTTCTTATTGTGGGGGAACAGGGGAGGGGAGGGGGGAGTACCGGTAGTTCTTCCCGGGTCGGGGGGTCGGACCCCCTGAATGCGTCTTTTGAAAAACTGACCCGACGCCATGGAGTCAAGATCGCTCCGGTGCAGTTCTGCCCCCTAGAGCAGTGTGTGTTAGCGGTTGGGGAGGTAGCAGGGTGTGAAAATATCAAGTCTGCTGCCATTGTTATCTTCTTAAAAACCACTGATCTGCTCAATCAGCTAGTGGCTAATGGCACAGTGTTAGACGACACTTTCACCCCGGTGTTGCCGCTCGCTGCTCCTGCCCGGAAGGTAACGCTGTCTAACGTCCCTCCGTTCATCCGCACCGGCTCGGGCAGCTGATGTCCGGCATTAAGAGGGTCCCGCTGGGCTGCAAAGCCCCGCAACTGAAACACGTCGTGTCCTTCCGAAGGCAGCTGTATATGATCCTCAATAACATCAATGAGGATCTTAATGTCATTTTTAAATTTAAGATCGACAATACCGACTACGTCGTGTTCGCTACTTCGGAGTCCATGAAGTGTTTCAGGTGTGGGAGCGAGGGGCATGTCGTGAGGAACTGTCCCGAACAGGACAGGGAGCGGGAGGAGGAGCGGGGCGACGCGGGGAGGAATAGAGACACCGGCCCGCAGCCACAGATGCAGCGGGCAGACAGAGATCGAGCCCCGGCGGAGGAGACAGTCGCCGGTCGGACCGATGGTACCACTGATGCCGTGACGGGGGAAGAGCTGCCCGGAGGCGATGACGCACAGCTGGGGGACGGGGTCGAGGCAGCGGGGGATAGTGACGACCGAGACGCCGGGGGGAGATGGTGTTGAGGCGGTGCACGGGGCGCTGGTTAGTGACGAGGAACAACCTCAGCAGCCAGCAGACGGGCGGACAGACACACAGGGTGTAGCCGAGGAGGAGGCAGGGCCAGGCTCGGCGGTACAAGCCGAGGCGCCGGGTGGAAAAAACGCACTAAGAAGGTGCTGGGAGGGAGCACGGACGGTGTTGGTAAATAGTGGCAGTAAAAGAAGTGGTGGCACAGTAGTGAAGCTGGGGTAGCGAGCGGCTTGGTGGGGAAAGGTCCGGCTACACGCTGGAGCATCGCGGCAGCCACCGGGGACGCCTCGGGCTCGGAGTGACAGTGAGGGCGGCTTCACGGATTCCTCTCTCGCCTCCTCGTCCTCGGTGAGTCAGAGCTGCAGTGAAGGATATCAGGAGGTTTTTAGAGAAAACGAAGGGAAAGAGGTCTGTTGTAGTGGAGCAGTTTTTCCCAGATCGTGCACGCCTGCTGGCCTCTATTAAGTTTTTACAGAAACCCTGACCTATCAATTTGTACAACACTCACTGAAAACCATGGTTGGGGTCAATTCCTGTTTTTCAATTCCAATTCCTCCTACAAATCAATTCAAAATTGCAATTACTTTTTGCATTCACAGAATATTCTTTATTGGAATTGAATTGAAAAGGGAATTAAAAATTTAATTGGAATTGACCCCAACCCTGTTGAAAACAAAACAAAAAATACAGATCTGGTTCTTCAAATCTTCACTCTGGTTTCATTCTGTGTCGTAGTTCATTTATCTTGCTGTTAATTGCACCACCAATTACACTCTTTGGGGTACTGGGCAATTTTTTCAAGGTAGCCCCTAAAAAACATGTATCACATAGATTTAATGACTTGCACATAGATATATAAAAATCTTTTAATAAACATACCACATATCTTTGAGAAGGGTTCATTAGTTACATATTGCCACAGTAAATCAACATTTTTGTGTGTGGGTGTATTTAAACGTTTTGGTGTATGCTCTTAAACTTGTCTTACACTAGTTCATAGTAAAATCTGTACTTGGCGAAGCAGCTATGCAAAGGCAGTCTTTTCTCCATTAATACCTTGCTTAAGCATTACATTGATGTGGCACAACTGGACTGAAATGTGAAGTATTTGCTCAAAAGTCAAATTTAAATGAGACATGAAAGTTTATATTGTCAAGGATCCCATGGCACTATTCATTATTATTATGTATTAATATGTCTGAAGCATTAATCCAAGGTGATTTACAAGGTGTTGTTGAAAGAGTGACGTGGCTGAATTCTAAGTCAGGCTTCCCTCAATCAGGTCTAACAAATTTGTTATGACTCCACCTTTACTGCTGTGTAGTAATCTGCTGGTACAAAATGGCTGCACCCCAGAGGGTGGTGGGTGAAGGGAGTCTGTAGAGCACTTTGGGATCTTTCCAGCTGCTACATGTAAGGTATTATTATTTATTAATAAATTAACTCTAGTCTCTGAAACTAAAACAAAGGCCAAAGGAACATTTCAAATGCTAACCCTTTGTGTTCTATACAGTTAAAAAGGAGAGTTAGAAATTTTGTACAACAGCATTTACATACCATATATGGCTTCCACCTTTAAGCGATCCAGAGGTGTCTTTTTCTCCGAAGTTGGATCTCTCTTGCTGCCACCACCACGAAGATTGCTCTTTAATAATGTTGGAAAGTCAAAGACAGCAACCGTCAGGGTTCTTGCATATGACGTATTCGTGCTGCACCTCTCTGCAAGGATCCAGGACAGTTTGTCAATGTAAACTCCAGTGCCTGGGAATATTTCCACCTAAAAGACAATGGTAAATAAAAAACAAGTTTATCCCCAAACTATTCTTATATTATGTTAAGTGGAATACTCAGACATTATCAGTAAGGCTGTGATTTTGTTACAGAAATGTGTTATTAAAGACCACAGTATGTCTCAATTCTAAGTTTATTAATTTACAGACATAATAAAGTCAGTGAATCTGTGACACCCATAATTCAATTACATTCTTATTATCAACTATAACTATGAATATAACTGATAATGTAGCATCATTAGATTGTTTACAACCAATATTTGTTTTCAATATATATATTTTTACCTTGTCTTTGTAATATTGTAGACCAAGAGTGTTATACCTGTTTTGGTGATTCTTTGTCAGATTCAGAACAATTTGCTGTGGGGCTGTCAGAACCACTTGATGGTGACACACTTTTGTCTTCATTGCTGATAAATGTGGCTTTTGTTACAATTTTTTTCAGATTGTCCAAAAGGTCTGGAATCTCTGGAGAAAAAAACCTTAGTATTAAATGATAATCATTTCTAGTAATATATTTAATACAAAGTGAAAACAAAACCATCAATGCCTGCAATTATACTTGAGAGACTTGCTCTATGTTATTGGCAAACTGACCTTTTTGTGGGTCATTAACATTAGCTACGAAAAAAATAGAAGAGATAAAATACAAGAATTACCAGGTCTAATGTAATGCATATAGTCATTAATGTAGGATTATGAAGTTATGTTGAAAAACTTTATTTAATAATCAGTATTATTAAACTATTAGACAGTGCACATTAAGAGTCTGTATTGTGGTTCTAGATTACTTCAGTATGATCAACTATAATACATTACTCTGGAATCTAAATTACTGAAGAATAACATTTATCAAGGTAAGGAATTACTTGCTATAAATAAAAAAACTTACCATCAACCATACGGTTTCGAAGACATTGGTTTTCATTTTTAAGTCTTTTTAAGTGTTTTCCTTTTCGAGCTGCTTAACTTTTTGCTGTAGCTCAACTTCACTGGACTCTTTAAATGTCTGTAGAATATGACGGGATCTAATTCTTGAAGCTCCATCGGTTTTCTTTCTTATTTTGTGCTGTATTCAGAGAGGAAAAGAGTTTAAAATGAATATATATATATATATATATATATGAAAATGATTAAAAAAAAAACAATCCTGCAATACATTTATTTAATATTTGCAGTAATTATCTCACCGGTAACTGTGGTTCATCAAGGTCACTATCATCTGAAATTTGAAGTTTTTTGTTTGGTTTAGGTACTCTCTTCATTTTAGGAGAGGGCATTTTTGTTAGGTCATTAAGTTTTCTTCTTAGTTCGCCTTCTTTTCCTAAAATAAAAATAAAATAAATAAAACCCTGCATTATGTCCACAGATATTTGGGGATTATATTTATTTGTCATAAAAATACTGTGCTTTGACCATACAAATTAAGATGAACAGCCAACACTGAATCAAAACTGAAGTTAAATTATATCTGGTTTAATTTATTTTGTGATTTGGGGGATTTTATTGTAAAGCACAACACACAATAAATCGTTCTTACAAATGCCAGTCAAGTATGACGAGTTTTTAGCGCCCTCACCACCACCTACCATGTTATAAGAGTATGTTAGAAGTACAACACATTAATAACTTAAACATTCATTTCAAATATACTGTGATTGTATATATCAAATAGCATGTAAAGACTTTAATGTTTTTTTTTTAAATAAACATTGTTACCAGTCATAATGATCTGCGCTTCATGGACAGGCCATCCACCTTTTGGAGGTTTGTTCGTGTCTCTCCACTCTGCTCTGAAGTTTCGAGTCGTCTCTTCGTCATCATCAGCAATGCTGAATAAATCAAAATTGCGAAAGCAAGCAGTGGGAATCACGCTGTAAGAGTCTTTGTCGACCCCGCTTTCCCACTTCACCAACGCGTGCATCACCGCCATACTACCTTCACCTTCTCGTCCGTTTTTTCTGCGCCTTTTTCCCCCGACAAGTCACGGCACAAAAAACAGTCCCGCTCTGCATTCTGGTACTTGGCGTTCTTAATAACACCAACAGGGTGTAATCGCATAGACCACTCGAGTATAAAGTACTACATATCCCATCAGTTACAGTTTTTTTTCATCTTCTGAAACTGCAATTTAGCACTTTCAACTGTTTCTTAGTGATTCCTAGAATTACTAACCGGTATTGTAGTCAATGTGTTTATAACCTTTTTTGTTTAACGATTTGTGTGTTATCCTATGGGATCCCATGGTCTTTGATTTGGTCACGGAAGTGATTTGTCTTTGATTTGTTGATCTAGAGTTGAATTTTAATTAGTTTTTCCCTTTTGTATAATTAGTGTAGTGCTACATTTAGTCTTTGTTTTTAAATAAATTTGACAATTTATATCTTTGGAATTGGTGTCTGCGTCCAATTATTACAGAAATTGAGTTCTACAAGACTCCAGGATTCGTGATAAGGTGATACTATGAATTCACTTCTTTAATTGAAATGTATAAGTGTACCTTACGCTACATATATGTATGTATGTATGTATGTATGTCCAATTGCTTTGACAATACAAATGAATTGAATTGAGAGAGAGAGAGAGAGAGAGAGAGAGACAGACAGACAGACTGACAAACAGAAAAACAGACAGACACAGACACACACACACACAGAGCCAGCCAGCCAGCCAGCTCAGCGATGACATCACGAGCCTCTCTCAGCTGACTGCTATGACATCACAGAGCACGTACATTCCGTTGCTTGCCGTCTGTCAACCACTCAGTCACTGCCAGCCAGACTGGCTGGCTGGCTGGATGGGGGGGCTGCTTGCTGCTGCTGTGTACCTTAGCAAGCTTATTTGCTTGACCGGCCTTCCTACTCCTCTGCCCACATGCCCACCTATGCCCGATCTGCTGTTCACCTGGATCACAGCTCCGCCCCAACAAGGCAGAGCCCCCCAAGAATGGTACAAACTCACCCACGATCCCCTCCACGGAAAGCTTTAGCAAAAGGCAAAAGCGTTATACGTAATGAAGAGGAACCCGAGTCCAAGACGCATCCGACCAGCCATACATATTTGTGTGTATTAAAGATCACATTTTCTTACATTTAGTTTTTCTGTACTTTATTACATCTTATTGTGATTTATAAAAGTATTGTTTCTTTTCCATATGTATGTGTGTGTGTGTGTGTGTGTGTGTGTGTGTGTGTGTGTCTGTCTCTGTGTGAAAGTTAGTGTGTGTGTCTGTACGTGTGTGTGCCTGTCTCTGTGTGATAGTGTGTGTGTGTGTGTGTATATGTCTCTCTGTGAAAGTGTGTGTGTGGGTGTGACAGTGTGTGTGAGTGTCTGTCTGTCTGTCTGTCATGTAACTCGCACATCTGTGAGGGCACCATTTTTGCAGAAGAGATGTACACATTTTGGAGCAACATATGCTGCCATCCAGACATCATCTTTTCCAGTGACGTCCCTGCATTTTCAAACAGATCACATTTTATTACACTTTGTTTATCTGTACTTTATTACATCTTATTGTGATTTATACTTGTAATGTTTCTTTTCCATATATATGTATGTACAGTGGGGGAAAAAAGTAATTGATCCCCTGCTGATTTTGTACGTTTGCCCACTGACAAAGAAATGATCAGTCTATAATTTTAATGGTAGGTGTATTTTAGCAGTGAGAGACAGAATAACAACAAGAAAATCCAGAAAAATGCATTTCAAAAAAGTTATAAAATTGATTTGCATGTTAATGAGGGAAATAAGTATTTGACCCATTTTCAATGCCCTGGCTTAGGGTTCTCACCCATGATTTGACGGTACATGGCCCCGTCCATCGTCCCTTTGATGCGGTGCAGTTGTCCTGTCCCCTTAGCAGAAAAACAGCCCCAAAGCATAATGTTTCCACCTCCATGTTTGATGGTGGGAATGGTGTTCTTGGGGTCATTCCTCCTCCTCCAAACACGGCGAGTTGAGTTGATGGCAAAGAGCTTGATTTTGGTCTCATCTGAGACCACTTTCACCCAGTTCTCCTCTGAATCATTCAGATGTTCATTGGCAAACTTCAGACGGGTCTGTACATGTGCTTTCTTGAGCAGGGGGACCTTGCGGGCGCTGCAGGATTTCAGTCCTTCACGGCATAGTGTGTTACCAATTGTTTTCTTGGTGACTATGGTCCCAGCTACCTTGAGATCATTAACAAGATCCTCCCATGTAGTTCTGGGCTGATTCCTCACCGTTCTCATGATCATTGAAACTCCACGAGGTGAGATCTTGCATGGAGCCCCAGACTGAGGGAGACTGACAGTTATTTTGTGTTTCTTCCATTTGCGAATAATCGCACCAACTGTTGTCACCTTCTCACCAAGCTGCTTGGTGATGGTCTTGTAGCCCATTCCAGCCTTGTGTAGGTCTACAATCTTGTCCCTGACATCCTTGGACAGCTCTTTGGCCATGGTGGAGAGTTTGGAATCTGATTGATTGATTGCTTCTGTGGACAAGTGTCTTTTATACAGGTAACGAGCTGAGATTAGGAGCACTCCCTTTAAGAGAGTGCTCCTAATCTCAGCTCGTTACCTGTATGAAAGACACCTGGGAGCCAGAAATCTTGCTGATTGATAGGGGATCAAATACTTATTTCCCTCATTAACATGCAAATCAATTTATAACTTTTTTGAAATGCGTTTTTCTGGATTTTCTTGTTGTTATTCTGTCTCTCACTGCTAAAATACACCTACCATTAAAATTATAGACTGATCATTTCTTTGTCAGTGGGCAAACGTACAAAATCAGCAGGGGATCAAATACTTTTTTCCCTCACTGTATGTATGTATGTATGTATGTATGTAAGTGTGTGTGTGTCTGTCTCTGTGTGAAAGTGTGTGTGTGTGTCTGTCTGTGAAAGTGATTGTGTGTGAAAGTGTGTGTGTCTGTCTGTCTGTCTGTGAAAGTGTGTGTGTGTGTGTGTGTGTGTGTGCGTGTGTCTGTCTGTGAAAGTGTGTGTTTGTGTGTGTATGGGTGTGACAGTGTGTATGAGTGTCTGTCATGTAACTCGCACATCTGTGAGGGCACCATTTTTGCAGAAAGAGGTGTACACATTTTGGAGCAACATATGCTGCCATCCAGACATCATCTTTTCCAGGGACGTACCTGCATTTTTCAGCAGGATAACGCCAAACCACATTCTGCCCAGATTTCAAGCGCATGGTTGCATAGGCAGAGAGTGCGGGTGCTAGCATGGCCTGCCTGCAGTCCTGACCTGTCTCCGAATTGAGAATGTGTGGCGCACTATGAAGTGCAAATTAAGACAACGAAGGCCCTGTGCAGTTGCGCAGCTGAGGAAATGCATAATGGATGAATGGGGGAAAATCCCGCTTGCTAAACTTAACCAAGTGGTGTCTTCAGTGCCCAAGTGCTTAATAAGTGTTATTAAAAGAAAAGGTGATGTTACATAGTGGTAAACAGTCGACTGTCCCAACTTTCTTGGTTTCTTTTCACTGCTAATGAGATGCTGTAGAGTGAGTTAGTTATATTGCTTTCAGGAGCTCTAATCGTATTGATGAGTTCATGCAGCATTTGTAATTGAATTTCAAAAAGAAATCTTTGCTGTCTGGCCTGTGTGTATGAGATGTACTCTGTCAATCTTTGGCTAACAACTGAAACATTGGTAGAACAGAAATGGCAACATAAAAAAGAAAAGTACATTTTAAAAGAGCACATTAAATAGGATGAATATACAGTTTTTTACAATCACTTTGTCACTAATTTCAGAACCTTGATGTCATTTTTCAAAACTCTAGACACAAAACTCAAAACGGTCATCACTTGTAACACAGGCTGTCCAATGTTCAAAACATTGCATTGTGCATTCATATCTTTATAGAAACCTAGCACTTGCAGACTTGTTGGTTCAAATAACTCATTTATCATGAAATACCATAGTAACATAGTAACACAGAAGATACCGATAGTTTCACTGTGTAGTTGTTCGTACAATCATTAAATATTGTAGTACAAAATATGTGATACATGTTTCATTATGGTACTACACATAAATACATCACTGTAAAAGGACTAGTAGAGAGAATACTACAGACACAGTGGAATCATTGAACAAAATCTGAAATGTATTGATGCAATACAATCAAATCACACCATAGGTTTCTTTGAATCCATGCAAAAATAATTAGCTACAAAAACGAACAAAACTACAGTAAAATGTCAACTGCAGTGTTCCTCACCTGGCTTAGTGTAAAAAGCAAAACAAAGGATTGATTACTGTACTTCTAAATTTCCATCAGCCCTGTGTTCAGGTTCAGGTTCTCACAACCATTTTTCACAAGAGGCATCTTGAAACTGAACATACCTGAACATACTCAGTCATCAGCTGCTTCACTCTGTCTGCATTTCTTTCAAAAGGCACACTATACTCTGTGCTACACATTGGTATGCAGTATACAGTCATTTGACAATTGAGAGTAGCCTAATGTTTAGTGCATGCTGAAGACTTGCCGCTTCTCAGTACGGACATTTCTGATGATTGAGGCCACAGTTGATCCTGAGTTGATTCTGAGGTTTGATTGAATCATTGTAGCTGCCTCAGTCATGGTCATGCCATGATTTACAACATGCTCTACAACTATTTCTCGGATTTCACTGGACACTATTTGCTGTTGCTGCCGCTGTCTGGTCCGTGGCCTTGTCCTCTACCACGTTCCCCCAACACCTCTCAAATGAGGCCCATGGCTGCCTCTCTGGTGAGGCCTAAGCCCTCCTCTATGACGAGGCCCACGACCACCTCTCAGAAGGGGTGCATGTCCCCTTCCATTCCTTTGACCACCACATCTTCCTCCTACCACTGCTTGACCTCTATTGTGACCTGGATGACTTGCCGGCTCCATGTTATCACTGTGTTGCTGGGGTGGATAGCACTCATTTCACTCGATACTCGTACCACAATGTGAAATCAATCATCATTAACCAGTTGGCAGTATTGGAATAGCAATTACAAGGGCCTGCATACATACAGTAATGTCAAATCTGATGTGGAAGAACAATCATCTTCAACCAGGTTGGAGCGTTAGTTGCAATGCCTTTAATACACGCAGCGTGGAGAGGAACAGTGACTCAAGAAGATCCCAAAGTCGCTCTGCCTTCATTTTAACAGTCAGAGCTTTTATACACAAAAATCAAAGAGCTGGTTATAATCAGAAAGTCATTACTATGTTATCTTAAAAGTTAGCTAAGCAGAATTTATATCATTATAGGACAGAGTTCATAGATCAACACATGGATTAGGGAGCAGGCACTTCAATCATACTGTTTGGCATTGTCTCCAAGATTCTCATCGTAAATAACAAGCAGAAATCAAACTACCTTCTGGCCTGACCTTCTAGCTTGACCTTATCTTTCTTAAGTATACAAGAGAGAAAAACAGGTATTAGAGAAAGAATTTCTAACTTTCCTTCCACACTGAAAACATGGTGTGGAAAAGTGCTACATGATGATGAATGATGATGAAATATTACATCCATAGATAATGTAGTTCAACTGGTTCATGCTCCTCGGTTATTGGTGTCAATGGATCTCATTATCCTGAAACTTTCATGATCGAAACATGGAATACTGTTCGTCAGTTTCCATAAAACTATGAATTAAGAGTAATGCAACAGTCACTTATCATTTTGAGCAGCTGTATCAATTGATAGTTAGATCTTTGTAATGAAATGAATAGACAGTGATCTCAGATGTAATGTGTGAATTGCATTTTGAAATGGTAATACTTTGACGTTAAGTTGTATCATTTTAGTTCAATGAACAAATGATCTGAGGTTGATGTGTATTGTATCCAAGCAATTGAAAAATGTGCATTTTGATCATCGGGTGTGAGTTTAGTGTCTAGAGTTTTGAAAAATGACATCAAGGTTCTGAAATGAGTGCCAAAGTGATTGTAAAAAAGTGTAATATCAGGGGACAGTGGCTGTTACTGATCTGGCCTTCCGTGGCCTCTGTATTAATGTAACAGGTCACATTGTATGTGTACACTGATACTTGATAGTATAATATAGTACAAGTAAAAAACATACATAGGTATCATAGAAGTATTTTGCAGAAATGATTAAGGATACTTATCAAAATGGAGAGGAAATGCTAAATCCAGTCTCCCCAGGCTGAGCTTCTATTGCTACACCTGCTAAGTGGCTGCTGGCCCCACTATATGGATAGAGCCACACCAAGTACAAGAGTCTCCCCATTGCTATTTATATCTCCCTATCCAGTCTTCTATACGTGTCAGGTATACAAGTGTGTGTGTGTGTGTCTGTCTGTCTGTCTGTCTGTCTGTGAAAGTGTGTGTGTGTGTGTGTGTGTGAAAGTGTGTGTGAGTGTCTGTCTGTCTGTCTGTCATGTAACTTGCACATCTGTTAGGGCACCATTAATGCAGAGATGTACACATATTGTTTATTTTCCATATATATGTATGTATGTATGTATGTATGCATGTCCAATTGCTTTGACAATACAAATGCACTGAATTGAGAGAGAGAGAGAGAGAGAGGTGCTAAGGCACATTTGTAACATAAATTAGGGAACATTTGAAATATGCTTAGGGAACATTCATAAGAACATAAGAACATAAGAAAGTTTACAAACGAGAGGAGGCCATTCGACCCATCATGCTCGTTTGGTGTCCATTAATATCTAAGTGATCCATGGATCCTATCCAGTCTATTTTTAAATGTTCCCAAACTTTCAGCTTCTACCACTTTCCATCTTGAATGCCTTGAAGCCCAATTTCCATTTGTTGTCCCCTGGTGCGTGTGTCCCTGCTGATCTGGAAAAGCTCCTCTGGTTTGAGGAACCTTTCATGATTTTGAAGACTTGGATCAAGTCCCCACGTAATCTCCTCTGTTCCAGGGTGAAAAGGTTCAGTTCCCTCAGTCTCTCCGAGTAGGACTTTCCCTTCAGACCTGGAATAAGTCTGGTTGCTCTCCTCTGAACTGTCTCTAAAGCAGCAATATCCTTCTTGAAGTGTGGTGCCCAGAACTGTACACAGTATTCCAGATGAGGTCTAGCGCATTGTACAGTCTTAACATTACTTAAATTCTACACTTTTGACGATATACCCTAGCATTCTGTATGCCTTTTGTATTGCTTCCCCACATTGTTTGGATGGAGAAAGTGAATCCACATAGATTCCTAGGTCTTTCTCATGCATTACTTCATCTAGATCTGTACCTCCCATAGTGTAATTATAGTGGACATTTTTGTTTTACTGCATGTATTACCTTGCACTTGTCCACATTGAATTTCATTTGCCAGGTGTCAGCCCACAACTGAATTTATCTAAGTTCCTCTGAATAGCATGTGCTGCCAAGATTGTATCTGCTAAGCCACCTATTTTAGTATCATCTGCAAATTTGACAAGGTTGCTAAGTATCCCAGAGTCCAGATCATTAATATAGATTAGAAAAAGCAAAGGCCCTAGTACTGATCCCTGTGGAACTCCACTAACAACCTCACTCCAGTTAGAAGTGACTCCTCTAATCTGTTTCCTATACATCAACCAGTTCATAATCCATCTACTTACATGACCCTGAATGCCTACAGCTTCCAATTTGAGGATCAGTCTTTGGTGTGGAACCTTATCAAAAGCTTTTTGGAAATCTAAGTATATCATATCATATGCTTTCACGTGATCTACAGCTGCAGTTGCATGTTCAAAAAAATGTATTAAGTTAGTAAGACATGATCTGCCTCGTCTAAACCCATGTTGACTATCTCCAAGAATATGGTTTTCATTGAGATGCTCCTCTATTTTCTGTCTAATCATTTTTTCCAACATTTTACAGGTGATGCAGGTGAGACTGATTGGTCTGTAATTTCCTGGCTCAGTTTTGTCCCCTTTCTTGTGGATTGGTATGAAATTTGCTGTCTTCCAGTCAGTGGGAACATCCCCTGTTCTAAGTGTCATTTGAAATAATCGAGTTAACGGCCTATACATAATTTCCCTCATTTCTTTAAGTACTGTTGGAAATATCCCATCTGGCCCAGGTGATTTGTTTGATTTTAATTCTGCTAGTCCCTTTAGTACCTCCTCCTCATTTATCCTGATCTCTCTTAGGGTTTGACTGGATTGATTGTCAACCTGTGGCATGTCATCTGTTTTTTCTTTTGTAAAAACCTCTGTGAAATACTCATTTAGAATATTTGCCACATCTTGTTCATTTTCCAAGATACCTCCATTTTTGCCCTTTATCTGTTTCACCTCCTCCTTAATTGACCGCTTGCTGTTGTAATTTTGAAAAAAGCTCATTGCATTGGTTGTAGCTCCAAGAGCTATGTTTCTTTCTATTTCCCTCTTTGCTTTCCTGATCCCTTTCTTAAGATCTCTTTGCAGCTCAACATATTCTATGTATTTTGTTTCATCACCATCCCTTTTGTATGTGCTATACAACATTTTCTTCCTCTTTATATTTTTTTGCATGCCTCTGGTTTGTATGTATGTATGTATGTATGTATGTATGTATGTATGTGTGGAAGGAAAGTTAGAAATTCTTTTCTCACAACTGTTTTTCTCTCTTGTATACTTAAGAAAGATAAGGTCAAGCTAGAAGGTCAGGAGGCCATAAGGTAGTTTGATTTCTCTTTGTTATTTACAATGAGAACCTTGGAGACAATGTCAAACAGAATGACCTACGTGCCTGTTCACTAATACCATGTATAGACCTATGAACTCTGTTCGATAATGATATATGTTCTGCTTAGTTAGCCTTTAAGATAACATAGTAATGACTTTCTAGCATGTATGTATGCATGTATATATATATATATATATATATATATATATATATATATATATATATGTATGAATGTATGTATGTCCAATTGCTTTTGACAATACAAATGAATTGAGAGGGAGAGAGAGAGAGAGAGAGACAGACAGACAGACTGACAAACAGAAAAACAGACACACACACAAACACACACACACACAGAGCCAGCCAGCCCGCCAGCCAGCCAGCCAGCCAGCCAGCTCAGCGATGACATCACGAGCCTCTCTCAGCTGACTGCTATGACATCACAGAGCACGTACATTCCGTTGCTTGCCGTCTGTCAACCACTCAGTCACTGCCAGCCAGACTGGCTGGCTGGCTGGATGTGGGGGCTGCTTGCTGCTGCTGCGTACCTTAGCAAGCTTATTTGCTTGACCGGCCTTCCTACTCTTCTGCCCACATGCCCACCTATGCCTCTACTCCAAGATACTTATACAATAGAAAAACTATGGTAATAATAATATAGCCCAAGACAAAAAATATTAATCTTTCTAGACTGTATTAAAGTTCAGCACTTCGGAAAAATAGAATTATTTTGTATTTCAATAAAACAAAAATTATTACTGGTATCCACACACCCAACCAATGTAAATGTCACGGACGGTGTTAATTAGCTCCTTAATCACCATTACTTATTATATTTATATTTCACTTCACTTTATGCAATATGGCTTGTGTATTTTGTTTGGTTCTATATTGCCATTATTTTGTGTGTTGATTATCTTTCACTTTATTGTTTAATTTGTTATTCACTTAATATTATTTTGATTGTTTGCACGCGTGCCTTATTATTTTTGTTTCTTCTTTCTTTCACAACTCACCTGGGTCCACCTGCACTCTTCACACGCGTCCCCACTTAATCACCCTGCCCTGGGAGAGGAGAGGATTATCTGCTGTAGTCCACTTTCCAATGTGGGAGGTCTCTGCGGCTCATATCTCATTCAATTATTTATTCATTTATCCTACATCAAGTTTATTTATTTTCCCACGTTTCATTCAATCACCATCAGAAGCTCTCTGTGCTAAAAGTGGCAGCACATTTGTCTCACACACATCAAACTCACCTTTTCCTGCTTCCCAAGCCTTATCAACTTACTCAGACCCTCGTCAACTTACTCAAACCCTCTTCAACTTTGGTTAACATTGCTCTGCATTCTAACAGCTATTCTTTCTCCTATTCTTAATTTCTTACAAGAAATGTATTCAGGTTTTTTTATCAATATGTTTTATTTATATTTATACAGATGTCACTCCATTATTCGTTTATTGAAGTCATATATGTACCTAACAAAATATTAGCCAATAGGCCATTGATCTCAATAATGATTCCCATAATCCTAGGACACCTTCTCTTTTACTCTTCCTTTCCATTCTTACTTTTCTCCTGTAAAGCATTTTATATTACTTGAGCTTACTTATTCTATAGTTGTAATCTTATACTTCTGCGGTATCTTACCCTTTTCCTACATCACTCATCTTAAAACCATGGTCTACTTTGACTTTCATTTCAGGTATTATATGCTAGGCACCAATAACCAAACATTTTCTGAAAGACTGTAACATGTCACCAGACTGTTTACATTCTCCTGCTTTCACAGGCTGTCAGGGCTGCACCAGGCTCTCTTCTAGCCTTTCGTTTCCTTGAATTTGACTTTTGACAGAGCTTGTCCATAACATGATGTTTAACAAACAAATTCTGGTTCTTCTATTGGAGACACCATGACTATTTATGTATTACTATTATTATCCATCTGTTTATTCAATGTATATTTTGGATTACTTTTCTTATAATAGTCTTTCTTTCTGATTTCTGATGCTTGAGGCACTCTGTATAGAGCCAAAGATCCTCATGAATATGATAAATCTGTTGTTACATTTTTAAATATAATTCTAAAATGATTGCCAAAACATAGACATTTACCTTATATCACCTTCAAACTATACATATTCATAAACACACAAAGCACATACACATTGATATCTAAAGATAATTCAGATATCCGATCTGTGGCATGTTTTATTGACCCTGCAGTGTCTCAAACAGCCCTTATAACTTATTATTTAAGCTTATGATTATTTAGAATAAAATGTCAAATAATCCCACTCGATTATTTCATTATTTCACTATCTCAGTTTTCTTGATCCATTGTGAAAAAGTTCTGTTATTTCCTCCTCATCTGTAGAGGCTACATTAGCCCACTCCCCGGTCTGATATTCTCGTAGTAACTGTATCCAAATGTTGGGCGGACATTTAGCCTTCACGATGATGTGTACATCGTGCGGGTGAAGGAGGTGAATAACCATCTTTTCATCTAGAATATCCCAAAAAGTTGTGTTACCCTGGTTTGGTTTTAATTTTGGGAGGGACACCCATATCATTTCTTTTTCTCCTGGGGAGAAGGGGACATGGGTTTAGTCGTATAGACTATTGATTGACCTTCCTCTTTACTCTGTCTAGTTTTGACTTGCATGGGTGCAGCTGGGACCGTTTTCAGAGCGGTCAGATCTGGATACAATGTATTATTATAACCAAAATCAGTGATTGATTTATATTCCGGATTATATGGGGGAGGAGCGCTAGCAAAACCTCCTTTTTCATATTCCCATGCTTTGCGATCTAAATCATCCCAATCGGGCCTGTCGTCCTCGGAGTGATCTGTGTCGCGACGCGCTGCTAACACGGCAGCACATCGCGCACCTACACCTTCACCTTTTCTGACCACTTTTCTTGCCCTTCTAATTTGCCTTGTAGTTCTATTAATTCTATCGTATTTTTCACAACTTCTTCTCTCAATTCACATTACTGTTTATGATGATCTTCCATTTCTGTTATTTTCTTTTCTTGATTCTCACCAACCTGACACAATATCACAATTCCTTTCTCTGTCTTATCTGGTTGTTGTTGCTTCCACCAGTCCCGGTGCTCCTTCGGAGACCAGTCTTTCTCCCAACTTCCTTCCAACATTTTCTTCTCTACATTCTGTTTTTTTATTTCTCAAAAAAACAATAATGCTGGTGTCACTCACTGTGACGATTTATCTGAAATATTACATTATTATATATTATTTTATGTATATATATTATAATAAAAACAAACACTCCAGTAAGGTACGGACACCCGTACATGACACTGGCTAAGGTAAGGGAACCCATAAACAACCATAAGCACCCCCGGACCTAGGACAGACTGTAACTTGCTAACTTGCTAACTTGCTAACTGTTTTGTTTGCTTCACATCGTTTGCTGCTAGTTGCATGCCAAACGAGTTCGTTCTGTCCAAAATATAAGCTTTTTTCTTCTAATAAACTCAATAAAAATACAGTGCACTAGCAACTATTTCCCTTTCAAAAGTTGTAGTCCCGTTTCAGTTAAAACAAAATGTGTTCTTCAAACAAAGAAAATACTTGTGTTTCTTTTCCCTCTTTACCTGCTCTTATCACAAAGCTTCTCAACACAATCTCAGGTGCAGGTGCACTCTGCGCTATCCTTTGCCCGAGCTTTGTCCAGGAAAACTCACTGTAGCCATCTTAGTTCAACACGGGCTCTCCTTACCTGCGAGTCACACGGGTCCAGTTCACTTTGCAAGTGAACAGTCTCTTCTCAGAAACAATAAGGAAACTTGGAAAGAAACACAATCCCAGGTCGGTGTTAAAAAAAAGTTCTTTGTTTTCATATTAAAAGAAAACATTTGTATTTTCTCTGCACACTTCACAGCTCCAATTAGCACACTCAACTAATCCCTGCCCCCCTCAGAACCGTCACTAAAGAAAGGTACTCACAGTCATTTTAAATATGACATCCTGTAGTGTTTCATTTCAAAATATGATCTTATTATCACTTGAACCAAATAAATCCTTTGACCCACTAATACCAAATTACAGTTATGGGGGCCACAGATGTGATTTGAAAATACGATCTTCCATGTCTTTCTGTTGTGTTTTGACCTGGGGATCTGTAATTGTCCAAGTGGCTACTGCACATGTACTTATTTAATATTAAATGTGTTATTTAATTAGGCTTGGTTCTGGTGAGCATGTACAAGACGTCAGCTTTTTAAATAACTGTGTGTATTGGATCATACACATTTTAGAAATACTCTCTCAAACTTCCCGCATTGGTACCTCACCAGGGAGGTAGAAAACAGCAATAGCATTGAAAAAGTGTGATTGTAGTTCTGCTCTTCTGCAATATATTTCTACAATATCTTTAACATCTTCTTTAACATTGTTTTAAAGGCTGGGACCAATATGGTGGAATATCTCCAACACACGGACATTGAGAGACTCGACCCCTTTGTGCTGCTGCTCAGAGACCAACTCTCAGTTGTCTCTGAGTAGGCTATGGATCAACTTCCTTTCCTAATATGAAGGAGACCATGGATACAAAACCTATGAAAAACAGGTGATTATTGTTATTCTTCTCATTATAAACTACTTAATACATCTCTCCCATAAAGTACAACAGGATAGTGGTGACGTCATTCAGGATTGGATTGCCATTGGTCAAAAGCCCTCTGAGAGAAATTGTGTGGCGACACTCCACACTCTTAGAAGAAATTGTTCTGCACAGAACCATAAAGGGTTCCTCGAGTAATCGCTCTGGTGGATCCCTTTATGGTTCTATGTAGAACCCCTTCAAAGGGGTTACATGAAGAACCCCCAAACATAGCGTTCTACAAAGAACCATTCGTTTTAAAATGTTATATATAGAACCCATTCAAAAGGGGGACACGTGCTATACCTGAATTTGTTTTCCAAATACAATCTTTAAAAAATGTATGAGTTCATATATACAAACACACATACACAACGTAGAAATCGCACTACTAGTGAAGTAACTTCATTTACATTATATGCCACAACTCCTCAATTTGGAACGCAAAAACAAGACATCTGATGTAAAAGTGTAAACTAATTACGAACAGCACTTTTGATTTTTATCTTCAATTCAGGGGCTACTTATTCGAACAGTAAACTGTATTCTCTCTTCAGAGTGACTGGAATGTTTTTGCCTACATTCAACTTAAATATGAAAGTTTCCAAAAACGGCATAGTTTTCTTTAAGGCTATTCAATGCCAAACACAAAATTCTCTCTGCTTTCAGTGCTTGTCCTTCAGCACAATTACACAGGTTCATGATGTTCTCATTTCAATACATTGTTTTCTTATTTAAACTATTTGACTTTGAGCTTACATTGAGAATAAAATCACTTTTGCAAGTAAAACCTGGCCAAGAAAAGAAGCAGCACTACAATAAAACAATACACAGCATACAAAGCAGTTCCTTCAAAAGTGAAAGTGATAAAGAGTGATGTCTGTCAGTAAATTACGTTGAGATACATATTGGTTATTTTGAATTAGGAGTCCAACTTCAATAACTTCTATTAACAAGCCAAAATACAGATCAGAATTACGGGTAATTGAAAATAATATGTAGCGCCTAGGTAAGCTTGGATGTGTTCAGAGAAACACTAAAAACGGACCTTCCTCACACCCGTCTTGTTGAGGTGGACGTGGTCATACAGGTGATGTGGCTGGATGTCTCAGTGGTGTGCCAGGTGGACGTTGGGGAGGAGGGCACATCTTCGGGATACTTCTGCGTTGATGGCCTGGATGATGTGCAGGGGCACGTCTGTGCGGGGCAGCAGTGTGGAGATGGTGATTTTGGCAGTTTGGAATTCCTCTGTGGCTTTCTTTGCCACCTGTCTCAGGGCTGAGGCCACATCGCCCCTGCGGGCACTCAGGTCGTTAGTGCCGGTGTGGATGAGGATGTGTTTGACCTGGCACAGCCTCCTCTTGGAGAGCAGCTCCAGGGCTCTCTGTGCTGTCGGGCACCAAAGCTTTTTCACTTTTCGCCCAGGGAAGAGGCGCCTCTCATCCAGGAACTTCCCATTGGAGTCGCTCAGAATGACCACCTCTGTGTTGACCTGCCACTCCGGGTTTTGCGTCGGGAGTGGTGGGGGCAGCGGGTGTGTTTTAGGGGAGTGGCGTTTCAGGGGTTTGTGTATTAGTGGCAGGTCTGGTGATAGTGGGGGTGTCAGGAGTGGTGGGGAGTGTGGGTGGATCAGTGGGTGCGTCAGTGGGTGCGTCAGGGGTTGTAGGTGTTGTGGGGTCAGTGCAGTGCAGTCTCTGTGCTCCTCTCTTAGCTTCTCCAGCTGGCTCTGCAGGCTCCTCAGCTGGCTGTGCTGGGGTGTCCTGGTCAGCTCCTCCCTCGCTCTGTGCAGCTCCGTCCTCAGGGTTTGGCTCTGCTCCTCCTGGTCTCTTACTGCTGCTCTCAGCTTATGGATCTCAGCCTTGTGGTGCATCTTTAGTCCCTGAACTCCACAAACTTCAGCTCCAGCACTGATAGGCATTCCTTTAGTGTTTTAATGTTGCTGGAGAGTTTTGGGGAGACAGGGGGGCAGTCTGTGGGAGATGGGGCACTGTCTGGCTCCGTGTGGCTGGGGGCAGACTGCAGGGTGGCCGGCTCTGGCTCGTGTTTCTCTACCTCAGTCTGCTGCTTTGAGGTGTGGAAGCCGAGAGATAATTGGTCCAGGCTGCTCTCGCTGTCCTGCACCATGATGGTCCCGTTGTGGTATACATTAAAAGTGAGCATCACACTGTCTGTGTCTTTCTCTACCAGCACTGAGATCTGCCTGCCTCTGCTAATGCCCCTCTTGTTGTTATTGGGGTATGTCTGGCACAGGGTTTTGTGAAAGGCGGTGTAGAACAGTAGATTGTTCTTGACCCTGTTTTCTCCTTTACCGGTGTAGTCTAGGATGAGGGTCTCAGGAGATGCTCTCATCACAGCTTGTTTGTAGTCCTTCTTAGCCTGTGCAGAGCGAATGTCTTCAGGGTATCGGATTTCAAAAGGCAGCTCTGCAGTCAGACTGCTGTTCGATAGATTTGTATCAGTCTCAGTGGCAGTTGGGCTCTCTCCTACTGTCACTCTATTCAAATTGGAGCTCTGCATTTTCATTGGCTGAGTCAACTACTGAGAATGCTTATTTATTTTATTAATACATATTTTTTTGTTTAATTATTTGTCTCTATAGGTGAAAGGTCTTACCTCCAATTCTTGTCTTCAGCTTTTCTTTTCTGACTTTTCTTCCTGAACTGTCTCTCTGCTTTCTTCTTTTTGTGTTTCTCTTAAAATTATTATTTTTTGAATACTTTTTCTTCTGAATTTCTATTCCATGTCTTCTGTGTATGTTTATAGTGCTATATATTCATTTGTAAATGACAAATTAAATCCGCTTATGTATAAAAACAAATGTTTTTTAGGAGCTCATATTCCTCTCTCTCTCTCTCTCTCTCTCTTTCTCTCTCTCCCTCTCAATTCAATTCATTTGTATTGTCAAAGCAATTGGACATACATACATATACATACATACATACATACATACATACATACATACATACATCTACACGGAAAATAAATAATAGAATTATGAATCACAATAAGATGTAATGAAGTACAGAAAATGAAAATGTAAAAAAATGTGATCTTTAATACATACAAATAAAGAAAATAGGTTTACTATTTCCAGATTCCTTTTTTGAAATACAATGACATGCATAACAAACAAGTATTTACATTATATTTACAGCCGGTGCTCGTGTGTCACTGTGTCCCTCAGGCTGTGGTAGGCGCTGACATATTGGGCAGCCAGGGTGGCTGTGTGTCCCTCCCCCAGGAGGACTGGCGTTTTTCTTTTTTCTCAGTTTTGTCACAGGTTGGGTGGGCATCCATTATGTTGTTACAGAATTTGTCCCTTATTTTGGGCTAAAGCTTTCCGTGGAGGGGAACGTGGATCAGTTTGTACCATTTTTGGGAGAATCTGCCTTGTTGGGGCGGAGCTGTGACCAGGTGAACAGTAGATCGGGCATAGGTGGGCATGTGGGCAGAGGAGTTGGAAGGCCGGTCAAGCAAATAAGCTTGCTAAGGTACGCAGCAGCAGCAAGCATCCCCCACATCCAGCCAGCCAGCCAGTCTGGCTGGCAGTGACTGAGTGGTTGTCAGACGGCAAGCAACGGAATGTACGTGCTCTGTGATGTCATAGCAGTCAGCTGAGAGAGGCTCGTGATGTCATCGCTGAGCTGGCTGGCTGGCTGGCTCTGTGTGTGTGTGTGTATGTCTGTGTGTGTGTGTGTGTGTCTGTTTGTCTGTTTTTCAGTCTGTCTGTCTCTCTCTCTCTCTCTCTCTCTCTCTCTCTCTCTCTCTCCCTCTCAATTCAATTCATTTGTATTGTCAAAGCAATTGGACATACATACATTCATACATACATATATATATATATATATATATATATATATATATATATATACATACATACATGCATACATGCTAGAAAGTCATTACTATGTTATCTTAAAGGCTAACTAAGCAGAACATATATCATTATAGAACAGAGTCCATAGGTCTACACATGGTTTTAGGGAACAGGCACGTAGGTCATACCGTTTGACATTGTTTCCAAGGTTCTCATCGTAAATAACAAACAGAAATCAAACTAGCTTCTGGCCTGACCTTCTAGCTTGACTCTATCTTTCCGCCTTATATACTTGGTGAATAATTGAGGAAGTAGCACCAAGTGACCACATTAGGCTGCCTGAGTGTTTCTGGGGAGTGTAGTTGTCTAGGGTCGGTTTTCTTCCCTAGAGTGCAGACCTTGCAGCAGACCTGGCCTGACATGTCTGCCATGTATGACCCTGCCCCTTGGTTTGTCCCACATCCTCCCCCCCAGCTGCGACCCCATAGGTCGAGCGACAGCCGCAAAAAAGCATGCACCCGGGACAGCCCATCAACATTCCCCATGGCCTTCCCTGGCCTGTGCTGCAGGGTGAAATGAAAATGTTGGAGACTCAAAAACCACCTCATCACACGGGCATTCCTGTCTTTCGAACGATGCATCCAAGTGAGGGGGGCATGGTCAGTGATCAGTGTGAAGTGCCTGCCCAACAAATAGTATCGAAGACTGTCCAAAGCCCACTTCACTGCCAAACATTCTTCTTCAACTACCAAATAATTTATTTCATTGGATTCCAACTTTCTGCTAAGGAACAACACCGGGTGTTCGTGATCACCCATTCTTTGGGACAAAACCACTCCGATCCCCACCTCAGAGGCGTCCGTCTGGACTATAAATTCTTTCTGAAAGTCAGGTACCATTAAAACGGGGTTGCGGCAGAGCGCCTCCTGTAGGCTCCGGAAAGCCCGGTTTGCTGTATCACCCCATCTAACCATATTGGGTTCTGTAGCCTTAGTCATATCAGTCAGAGGGGCCGCTAAGGTAGCATAGTTGGGAATAAACCTCCGGTAATACCCAGTTAACCCTAAAAATGCCCTAACCTGCTTTTTATTGACAGGCCTAGGCCAAGAGTTTATGGCTTCAACCTTGGATATTTGGGGTTTCACCATACCCCTCCCTACTGTATAGCCCAAGTATTTGGCCTCTTCCAACCCCAAATTGCATTTGGTTGGATTAGCCATCAGGCCTGCTGCATGTATTGAATCCAATACCGCTTGGAGCTGAGACAAATGTGATTCCCAATCTGGACTGTGAATGACCACATCATCTAAATATGCTGCCGCATACGTCCTGTGTGGTCTAAGTATGTGGTCCATCAACCTTTGAAAGGTGGCAGGAGCACCATGCAGGCCAAAGGGCATCACTGTGTAGTGAAACAGACCATCTGGGGTTGCAAAGGCTGTTTTTTCTTTGGCACCCGGGGTCAAGGGAATCTGCCAGTAGCCCTTGGCTAAGTCAATAGTTGAAATATAGCGAGCATTCCCAATATTCTCTAACAATTCATCTACTCGGGGCATTGGGTATGCATCAAACTTTGAAATTTCATTAACCTTTCTAAAATCATTACAGAATCTCCAGGAGCCATCAGGTTTGGAAACCATGACTATAGGGCTGGACCACTCACTGTGGGATTCTTCAATAACCCCTGCCTCCAGCATTTCCTTAACCTCATTTCTAATAGTGTTCCTGCGAGCTTCTGGTACCCTGTAAGGCCTCATATTTACCTTCTTTCCTGGGAGAGACACAATGTTGTGAGAGACTAAATGGGTACGCCCCGGTATGCCTGAGAAAACTTCCCTATTACGTATTATCAAGTCGTTCACCTCCTTCAACGGGTCAGGTGACAAGGCAGCTGCAATATTCACCTTCGGTGTCCCTAGTGGCTGAGGGGGGTAAGTCAACATCAACACTTCCCTGTCCTTCCAGGCTTTTATTAAGTTGACATGATATATTTGTTCTGGGGGTTGGCGGCCGGGTTGCTGAACCTTATAGTTCACTTCCCGTATTCGCTCTATAATCTCATAAGGTCCCATCCACGTAGCCAGAAATTTACATTCTACAGTGGGAACCAACACCAACACCCTATCACCAGGCTGGAACACCCTCAGTGTAGCCTGACGATTATAGGCGAATTGTTGGTGTTCCTGTGCCTGCCTTAGGTGCTCTCTCACAATGGGAGTGACTGTGGCTATTCTCTCTTGCATAGCATTGATGTGCTCGACTACACTCCGGAAAGGAGTGGAATCGTGTTCCCACGTTTCACGGGCTATGTCTAATATCCCCCTGGGGTGCCTCCCATATAACAGTTCAAAAGGCGAAAAGCCCAGGGAAGCCTGTGGGACTTCCCTAATGGCAGACATCAAGTAGGGCAGCATGAATTCCCAATTTTTCCCATCCTTATCGATTACCTTTCTTAGCATGGACTTCAGGGTCCTATTAAATCTCTCAACCAACCCATCTGTTTGTGGGTGGTAGACTGATGTTCTCAACTGCTTAACCTGCAACAATTTACACAGATCGGTCATAACCTTAGACATAAAGGGTGTGCCCTGATCTGTTAATATCTCCCTCGGTATCCCCACCCTACTACACATCAACATTAGCTCTTTTGCAATACCTTTTGAAGCCATGGTCCGCAGTGGAATGGCTTCTGGGTACCTGGTGGCATAATCCAAAATAACCAGTATATACTGATGCCCTCTGGCTGATTTCGGGAGAGGTCCCACCACATCCATAGCTATCCTAGCAAAGGGGGTCTCTATGATGGGCAAAGGGACCAGTGGGCTTCTGTAGGCTGGTTTAGGAGCATGTAGTTGACATTCAGGACATGAGCTACAATGTTCTGTCACGTCTGCATGTACGCCTGGCCAGTAAAACCTCCTCAGGAGTCTATCCTTGGTTTTGTCCATCCCCAGATGTCCCCCCAGGATATGCCCATGTGCCAGATTGAGAACTGTTCGTCTGAATGGGGTGGGAACTAGCAATTGCTCCACAATGTCCACCCCTATCTTATTTACACGGTACAATAGGTCATTTTTTACCATAAAATAAGGATAAGCTGTTGGCGGGTCTGCAGTAGTCATAGGGGTCCCATTTACTACCTTCACATTTTCTTTAGCATAGTGTAGAGTGAGATCTCGCACCTGTGTGCTGCCAAAATCAGTGGGGAGTCCCTCTAACACTGACACTTCTACATTGTCAGCTTCAGGGGTCTCTATGAATGGATTCTCACCCACCCTGCTAGTGCTGGGTTCCTCACCCTCCATAGGGTCATCTACGTCACTACATTCCACCCCTATGTTTTCAGTTTAATTTTCCCCAACCAAAACATTCACTGTCGACTCAACTGGAACCAGGTCTACTTTTAGCTCTAGTTGTGGGATCGAGGCAACTTCTGGCTTACAGTTTTCAGTGTGCATTTCCAATTTACTATGTTTTCTATCTAGTTTTCCAAAATTAGGAAAATATCGTCCCAGTATCACATCATATGGCATGTTGGGTACCACACCGACTTCGTAATCTAGTTTCCCGGCCTCTGTCTGTATGTTTACAAGGGCTGTGGGATAGGGGCGTGTGTCACCATGTGTGCATGTGATACTGAGCTCCTGATGTCTATCCAGCTTGTTGGTCGCTACTAATTTTTCTGTGACCAGTGTAACCATACTGCCAGAGTCGAGTAGAGCAGCCACTTCTTTCTCATCGACTATCACTGTACACATGTGTTTTGGATTAGGTACTCCGCCTATGAAAACATCCGTCCCAACAGGGCAGGCATAAAATACCGGTTTCTCTTTCCCCATATCACACACATTACATTGCATTGGTTCCTCTCTACCTGGGCAGTGGGCCGCAATATGTCCTACTTTGTCACAATTGTAGCAGACAATTGGTTGTGATGGTGACCCCCTATAACCCTTAGTCTCGGCTTTAGGCCCCACCTTTGCCCCCCCCAGTCTTGCTCTTTTCTTCCAACCCAGCGCGTCATGTTTCCCAGAGTACTTTGGAACCATCTTACCCGGTCCGCTGGTTCGTCATGGCCTGGGGAACGAGTTTTTAACCTCCGGTACATGCTCTGCTGCTCCGGCTGTATAGAACCGCTCTACAATGGCCACCAAGGTGTCAGCGGACAGCACCTCATTCTGGCCAACCCAGCGTCGAACGTCCTTGGGCAAACAGCGTTGGTAGTTGTCAAGGACTATGGCCTCCACCACCTCGGCTGATGAATGGACCTCTGGCTGTAGCCATTTCCTGGCCAGATGGATCAGATCAAACATCTGCGTTCGGATTGGTTGTCCTGGTTGGTAGGCCCACTGCTGAAACCGATGTGCCCTCACTGCGGTGGTCACGCCCAATCGGGTCATTATCTCCGCTTTCAATTTATCATAGTCCTGGGCGTCCTTCAGCTCCAGATCAAAGTACGCTTTCTGTGCATCCCCTGCCAGATAAGGTGCCACAAGCCCTGCCCAGGAATCTTTTGGCCATCCCTCTCTCCGCTGTCCTCTCAAAGGTCATAAGGAAGGCCTCAACATCGTCCTGTTTTGTCATTTTCTGCAGAAAGTGATTGGTGCGGGGAGTGGAATGGGTTGCAGCCCCCTGTGGCCCAATCCTGGTTGCAAGTGCTTCAACACTCTCTTTCAGCTCTTTAGTCACCTTTTCCTGCTCTTCTCTAAACATTTTATTTGTATCATGCTGGACCTGCAGTGCTTCCTGATGCATCCGCATAGCATCCTGGTGAGCCACCTGCTGCACCCTGGTCGCTTCCTGTTGGGCTATTACAGCCTGTAGTTTTTTTTTTTTGGATAAAAAAATTCACTCAGCCAGTCTGGGTTTCATGAGGTGCTGCCCGCATTCTACACCAAATGTGACAAAACGCCTTGGCTGTACACATGTGCGGGTCTTCTCTGTGATCTTCTTAGGAGTAAAAACCAGTCATGACCCAGGGAGGAGGTTGCAAATACAGGGCTGTGCCTGTATGTTTACTTCAAACAAAACAAATCTGAAAACAAAACCTAACTCACACTGGAGTTGTAACTAATCTTACATAATCATTCTATTTTAAACAAAGTCTGGAATAAATAAGTCTTGGCTTTCTCCTTATGAGCTACCTCTGTTTTCCAGATAACTCACCCTATTGTCTCTCACTTCTCTCTCTCTCAGGCCCGCCTTATATACCTGGTGAATAATTGAGGAAGTAACACCAAGTGACCACATTAGGTGCTAGAATGGCTGCCTGAGGGTTTCTGGGGAGTGTAGTTGCCTAGGGTCGGTATTCTACCCTAGAGTACACACCTTGCAGCAGACCTGGCCTGACATATCTGCCATGTATGACCCTGCCCCTTGGTTTGTCACATTACATACATACATACATATACACGGAAAATAAATAATAGAATTATGAATCACAATAAGATGTAATGAAGTACAGAAAAAGAAAATGTAATAAAATGTGATCTTTAATACATACAAATAAAGAAAATAGGTATACCATTTCCAGATTCCTTTTTTGAAATACAATGACATGCATTACAAACGAGTATTTACATTATATTTACAGCCGGTGCTCGTGTGTCACTGTGTCCCTCAGGCTGTGGTTGGCGCTGACATATTGGGCAGAATGTGTCCCTTATTTTGGGCTAAAGCTTTCTGTGGAGGGGAACGTGGATCAGTTTGTACCATTTTTGGGAGGATCTGCCTTGTTGGGGCGGAGCTGTGATCCAGGTGAACAGCAGATCGGGCATAGGTGGGCATGTGGGCAGAGGAGTAGGAAGGCCGGTCAAGCAAATAAGCTTGCTAAGGTACACAGCAGCAGCAAGCAGCCCCCCCATCCAGCCAGCCAGCCAGTCTGGCTGGCAGTGACTGAGTGGTTGACAGACGGCAAGCAACGGAATGTTCATGCTCTGTGATGTCATAGCAGTCAGCTGAGAGAGGCTTGTGATGTCATCGCTGAGCTGGCTGGCTGGCTGTGTGTGTGTCTGTGTGTGTGTGTGTGTGTGTGTGTGTGTGTGTGTGTCTGTTTGTGTTTGTCAGTCTGTCTGTCTCTCTCTCTCTCTCTCTCTCTCTCTCTCCCTCTCAATTCAATTCATTGTCAAAGCAATTGGACATACATACATACATACATACATGCTAGAAAATCATTACTATGTTATCTTAAAGGCTAACTAAGCAGAACATATTTCATTATAGAACAGAGTTCATAGATCTACACATGGTTTTAAGGAACAGGCACGTAGGTCATACCGTTTGACATTGTCTCCAAGGTTCTCATCGTAAATAACAAACAGAAATCAAACTACCTTATGGCCTCCTGACCTTCTAGCTTGACCTTATCTTTCTTAAGTATACAAGAGAGAAAAACAGGTTTGAGAAAATCATTTCTAACTTTCCTTCCATACAATAATACATACATACATACATACGGAAAATAAATAATAGAATTATGAATCTCAATATAATGTAATGAAGTACAGAAAAAGAAAATGTAATAAAATGTGATCTTTAATACATTCAAATAAAGAAAATAGGTTTACTATTTCCAGATTCCTTTTTGAAATACAATGACATGCATTACAAACGAGGCTTAGGTGGGCATTTGGGCATAGGAGTAGGAAGGCCGTTCAGGCAAATTAGCTTGCTAAGATACGCAGCAGCAGCAAGCAGCCCCCCCATCCAGCCAGCCAGCCAGTCTGGCTGGCAGTGACTGAGTGGTTGACAGACGGCAAGCAATGGAATGTACGTGCTCTGTGATGTCATAGCAGTCAGCTGAGAGAGGCTCGTGATGTCATGGCTGAGCTGGCTGGCTGTCTGGCTGGCTGGCTCTGTGTGTGTGTGTGTGTGTGTGTGTGTGTGTGTGTGTGTGTGCGTGTGTCTGTCTGTCTGTCAATTCATTTCAATTCAATTCAAAGGTTCTTTATTGGCATGATCTATCACAATATTGCCAAAGCAGATACAAATGTTCTATCAATCAAGACAAAACATTGCAATACAAGATTCAGTGGAACAAGTATAGTACACATTGAAATAAAATTAAGTAGGATATAAACCATATTTGTTGTTTGTATCAAAATTTGTGTCATGACATCAGAAAAATCACTGTTTTTATTTTGTTTTGCAAATGGAGTGCCACAGGCTGGTGTCTACACAATGTCTCGCAGGCTGTGGCAGGTGGATACATATTGCGCTGCTAAGAAGGCAGTGCGCTCCTCCTCTCCCAGCAGGACGGGGAGTTTGCAGCAATCGGGGATCATGCTGAACTCAGGGATATGCATTTTTAATATTTTAAAGTATGTCTCCCTGATTTTTGTGTATTTAGGGCAGGACAGCAGGAAATGCGCCTGTGTTTCGACCTCCCCTAGGTCACACTGGCTGCACAGCCGCTCTTCTCTGGCAACCCAGAATTTTCTGTAGCGGCCTTTTTCAATGGCGAGGCTGTGGTCACTGAGCCTGTATTTAGTTAGATTTTGTCTCTCTTTTATATTTTGGATTTTTAAGTATTCAGCCAATGTAATGTTTCTATTCAGGGCCCGGTAGCATTCCAATTTGTTTTGTAATTCTAATTCGTGTCTCTAATCTTTTGTGTATTTGCTTTTCAGGTACATGTCAATTTTCCCAATTGTTGTTGTTTTGGTCATTGTGTGTTCGGGCTCTGTGAGCCTCAGAGCCGTGGGGGCGTTTCTGTGTACGTGTAAGATGTTTTTATTAAATTCTAGGTGGAATATTTCCATGGGGCTTTTGTCCCAATTGTTGTTATTGAGGTTCATGAGGGGACCCCACACTTCGCTCCCATATAGCAGGATTGGTTGGATGATGGAGTTTAATATTTTAATCCAAATAGTTATTGGTATTGTTGTTTTCCCAAATTGTGTCTTTATGGCATAAAATGCCCGGCGTGCCTTGTCTTTTAATGCGTTTATAGCCAGGCTGAAGCTCCCTGACGCACTGATGGTCAGGCCAAGGTAGTTGTATCTGGTGCAGTGCTCTAATCCAGTGCTGCCCAGAGTGAAGCGGTACCTGTTTCCCTGAGATGGGGCTTTTTTCTGGAAAACCATAACTCTGGTCTTGTCCAGATTGACTGCCAGGGCCCATTTCTGACAGTACTGCTCTAGCAGCGCCAGGTTCTGCTGAAGCCCCTGCTCTGTGGGCGACAGCAGCACCAGGTCGTCTGCATAGAGCAGGAACTTGATCTCTGTGTCATGGAGAGTTAGGCTGCGGGCGTCAGACTGCTCCAACACTGTGGCCAACTCGATGATGTAGATGTTGAACAGTGTTGGACTCAGACTGCAGCCCTGTCTCACTCCCCGCCCCTGAGTGAAGAACTCTGTTCTTGAGTTGCCAATTTGAACTCCGCATTTGTTTTCAGAATACATTGATTTAATGATGTCATAAACTTTACCCCCTACACCACTCTGTAGAAGTTTATAAAATAATCCCTTGTGCCAGATTGAGTCAAATGCCTTTCTAAAGTCTACAAAACAGGCAAATATTTTTCCTTTATTGTTTTGGGTATATTTATTTATGAGGGTGTGTAGAGTGTAAATATGATCGGTTGTGCGGTGTTTTGGTAGGAAGCCAATCTGACTCTTATTCAGGACACTGTGCTTGGTAAGGAAGGCCAGTATCTGGGCGTTGATGATACTGCAGAACACCTTCCCCAGGTTACTGCTCACACAGCTGCCCCAGTAGTTATTGGGGTCTAATTTGTCTCCACTTTTAAAAATCGGGGTGATCAATCCTTGATTCCCGACCTCAGGGAAACACCCGGCTCTCAGCACCAGGTTAAAGAGTTTGAGCAGAGCCTCCTGCAGCTGCGGGCTGCTGTGCTTCAGCATCTCAGGGCTGATGCTGTCGGGGCCGCTGGCTTTCCTGGGTTTGAGGATTTTGAGTTGATGTTTTAGTTCCTATATTGTAAATGGGTTATCTAAGGGATTTTGGTTATTCTTAATGATTTCTTCCAATTTATTTAGGTTTTTTAATATTTTAACCTGTTCTGGCTTTGGATTGTTTTCAACATTTTGGTAAAGTTTTTCAAAGTGTGTTTTCCAGATTTCTCCATTTTGAATTGGTATTTCATTTTTTGTTTTTGGGGTATTTATTCTGCCCATATAGTGGTCTTTTTTCTTACTGAGGAGTTGCTTGTAGTGCCGCAGGGCCTGGCAGTAGCTGAGGCGAGCCTCCTGGTTGTCGGGCTCTCTGTGTTTAGTGTTGGAGAGATGTCTCAGGTGTTTCCTAGAAGTTTCACACTCCTGGTCACACCACTGTTCTTTTTTTCTTTTAGACGATTTCATATTTTGGTTTTTAATTGTTTTAATGTTTGATTTTAAAGCCAGTCTCTCAAATATTTCATTCAGTGTTTTGGTGGCTGAGTTTATTCCGTTTTGGTTTATTTGATAGTGTGAGGATTGATATCTGTCTAACATGTTTTCAATCTCATCACTATTCAGGGCTCTTGTGTAGTTCTCTGTGCTGGGCTCTGACCATCTCTAACTGGGTGGCAGGGAGACCAGTTTTGTGGGAAGTTTGGCTCTGACTTGTGGCTGCGCTGATCTTTTTAGGTAAAGTGTTATTTGGCTGTGGTCTGATAGTGGAGATTGTTGTCTGACTATAAACGCATTGTTGGCTTGTGGGTCCAGGTCAGTTATGGCGTAGTCCACCACACTGCTGCCCAGAGCCGAGCAGTATGTGAATCTCCCCAGAGAGTACCCCCTGGTCCTGCCATTGATGATATATAGACCCAGGCTTTTACATAGGCGCACTACCTGCTTCCTGCTCTTGTTTACCACGCTGTCGTGGCTGTGTCAGTGTGGAGGTGTGTGTGTGGCACAGCGGGGAGTCTCCGAACAGGTGTGTGTTCCCCTCTGTATTGATGTAGTCCATCTCTCTGCCAGTCCTGGCATTGAGATCGCCACACAGCAGTACAGAGCCCAGGGTCTGGAAGTGGCAGATTTCGTTTTGAAGCTCATGAAAGCCTTCCTCATTATAGTAGGGGGAGTCTGCGGGTGGCATATAAATTGCACATAGGTATATATCTGTGTTATTTTGTAGGGTGTCTTTTCTGATTTTCATCCACAGGTGTGTGTCTCCTCTCTGTACTGGGCATAGGGCTGCTCGGAGCTCCTCCCTGTACCACACGATAATCCCCCACGAGGCCCTGCCACACCTGACTTTGGGTTTTTTATAGGAGGGCACAATCAGCTCCCTGTATCCATTGTATCCATCCAGTGTATAGACATATCTGCACAGCACCAAGTCTCTACAAGAATGAAAACATCTGAACTATTTACAGTGTTGATCAGTTCAGGGCCTGTGCTCTTCATTCCAAAAGTTGAGGAGCGTAAACCCTGCATATTCCAACTGCTTATTTTAAAGGACATGTTAATATATTTTATTATACTTGTCTCTTCTACATAAGAAAGTTTAATTTGTGGTCTACAACTGATATTATATTATTATTAATAATTATATATGGATATACATAATAATCACTCAAAGATTTTATGTTTGCATCAAAATATCAGAATAATTAAATCACATTTTTTCTTACTCTCCATCTCCACAACCATATATATGTGTGTTGAGGCTCAGTTAACTCAGCAGTGTGGAACAGATGACACTGAGGAGTTGCCTTATCTGGGCCAGCTGGGCAGCATCGGGCCTCCAGGCTCTGGAAGCCGCTGCTGCGTGGCTGTGTGGCTGTGCTGGTCCCCGGCTGTCCGCTCTGCTGTGCTGGACGGGCCCTCTGGGGATGGGGGGGTGGGGAATGGGGCCGCGGGGTCTCAGGGGCTGGGGCTGGGGTGGAGCCGGTGGCTGGGGATGTGGCCGGGGGCTGGGGGGTTTGCTCCTGGTCTCGAGGTGGGGGTGTGTGGGGTTTCGGCCCAGGGTTGTGTCCTTGAGGACCTTTGAGATGATCCTCACACCCGTCTTGTTGAGGTGGACGTGGTCATACAGGTGATGTGGCTGGATGTCTCAGTGGTGTGCCAGGTGGACGTTGGGGAGGAGGGCACATCTTCGGGACACTTCTGCGTTGATGGCCTGGATGATGTGCAGGGGCACGTCTGTGCGGGGCAGCAGTGTGGAGATGGAAATTTTGGCAGTTGGGAATTCCTCTGTGGCTTTCGTTGCTACCTGTCTCAGGGCTGAGGCCACATCGCCCCTGCGGGCACTCAGGTCGTTAGTGCCAGTGTGGATGAAGATGTGTTTGACTTGGCAAAGCCTCCTCTTGGAGAGCAGCTCCAGGGCTCTCTGTGCTGTGGAGCACCAAAGCTTTTTCACTTTTCGCCCAGGGAAGAGGCGCCTCTCAACCAGGAACTTCCCATTGGATTCGCTCAGAATGACCACCTCTGCGTTGACCTGCCACTCCGGGTTTGCGTCGGGAGTGGTGGGGGCAGCGGGTGTGTTTTGGGGGAGTGGCGTTTCAGGGGGTTGTGTATTAGTGGCAGGTCTGGTGATAGTGGGTGTGTCAGGAGTGGTGGGGAGTGTGGGTGGATCAGTGGGTGCGTCAGGGGTTGGAGGTGTTGTGGGGTCAGTGCAGTGCAGTCTCTGTGCTCCAGTGATGTGTAGCTCCTCTCTTAGCTCCTCCAGCTGGCTCTACAGGCTCCTCAGCTAGCTGTGCTGGGGTGTCCAGGTCAGCTCCTCCCTCGCTCTGCGCAGCTCCGTCCTCAGGGTTTGGCTCTGCTCCTCCAGGTCTCTCACTGCTGCTCTCAGCTCATGGATCTCAGCCTTGTGCTGCATCTTTAGTCTGTGCATCTCATCCCGGAGCTGATCACACAAGGAGGTCTGGGCCAGGGTGCTCAAGGTCTGCTCCCTGAACTCCGCAAACTCCAGCTCCAGCACTGATAGGCATTCCTTTAGTGTTTTAATGTTGCTGGAGAGTTTTGGGGAGACAGGGGGGCAGTCTGTGGGAGATGGGGCACTGTCTGGCTCCGTGTGGCTGGGGGCAGACTGCAGGGTGGCCGGCTCTGGCTCTTGTTTCTCTACCTCAGTCTGCTGCTTTGAGGTGTGGAAGCCGAGAGCTAATTGGTCCAGGCTGCTCTCGCTGCCCTGCACCATGATGGTCCCGTTGTGGTATACATTAAAAGTGAGCATCACACTGTCTGTGTCTTTCTCTACCAGCACTGAGATCTGCCTGCCTCTGCTAATGCCCCTCTTGTTGTTATTGGGGTATGTCTGGCACAGGGTTTTGTGAAAGGCGGTGTAGAACAGTAGATTGTTCTTGACCCTGTTTTCTCCTTTACCGGTGTAGTCTAGGATGAGGGTCTCAGGAGATGCTCTCATCACAGCTTGTTTGTAGTCCTTCTTAGCCTGTGCAGAGCGAATGTCTTCAGGGTATCGGATTTCAAAAGGCAGCTCTGCAGTCAGACTGCTGTTCGATAGATTTCTATCAGTCTCAGTGGCAGTTGGGCTCTCTCCTACTGTCACTCTATTCAAATCGGAGCTCTGCATTTTCATTGGCTGAGTCAACTACTGAGAATGCTTATTTATTTTATTAATACATATTTTTTTGTTTAATTATTTGTCTCTATAGGTGAAAGGTCTTACCTCCAATTCTTGTCTTCAGCTTTTCTTTTCTGACTTTTCTTCCTGAACTGTCTCTCTGCTTTCTTCTTTTTGTGTTTCTCTTAAAATTATTATTTTTTGAATACTTTTTCTTCTGAATTTCTATTCCATGTCTTCTGTGTATGTTTATAGTGCTATATATTCATTTGTAAATCACAAATTAAATCCGCTTATGTATAAAAACAAATGTTTTTTAGGAGCTCATATTCCTCTCTCTCTCTCTCTCTCTCTCTCTCTCTCTCTCTCTCTCTCTCTCTCAATTCATTTCATTTGTATTGTCAAAGCAATTGGACATACATACACATACATACATATACACTCACCTAAAGGATTATTAGGAACACCTGTTCAATTTCTCATTAATGCAATTATCTAATCAACCAATCACATGGCAGTTGCTTCAATGCATTTAGGGGTGTGGTCCTGGTCAAGACAATCTCCTGAACTCCAAACTGAATGTCTGAATGGGAATGAAAGGTGATTTAAGCAATTTTGAGCGTGGCATGGTTGTTGGTGCCAGACGGGCCGGTCTGAGTATTTCACAATCTGCTCAGTTACTGGGATTTTCACGCACAACCATTTCTAGGGTTTACAAAGAATGGTGTGAAAAGGGAAAAACATCCAGTATGCGGCAGTCCTGTGGGCGAAAATGCCTTGTTGATGCAAGAGGTCAGAGGAGAATGGGCCGACTGATTCAAGCTGATAGAAGAGCAACTTTGACTGAAATAACCACTAGTTACAAACGAGGTATGCAGCAAAGCATTTGTGAAGCCACAACACGTACAACCTTGAGGCGGATGGGCTACAACAGCAGAAGACCCCACCGGGTACCACTCATCTCCACTACAAATAGGAAAAAGAGGTGAGACATTCAGATGGTAGAGTCAGAATTTGGCGTAAACAGAATGAGAACATGGATCCATCATGTCTTGTTACCACTGTGCAGGCTGGTGGTGGTGGGGTAATGGTGTGGGGGATGTCTTCTTGGCACACTTTAGGCCCCTTAGTACCAATTGGGCATCGTTTAAATGCTACGGCCTACCTGAGCATTGTTTCTGACCATGTCCATCCCTTTTTGACCACCATGTACCCATCCTCTGATGGCTACTTCCAGCAGGATAATGCACCATGTCACAAAGGTCGAATCATTTCAAATTGGTTTCTTGAACATGACAATGAGTTCACTGTACTAAACTGGCCCCCACAGTCACCAGATCTCAACACAATGGAGCATCTTTGGGATGTGGTGGAACGGGAGCTTCGTGCCCTGGATGTGCATTCCACAAATCTCCATCAACTGCAAGATGCTATCCTATCAATATGGGCCAACATTTCTAAAGAATGCTTTCAGCACCTTGTTGAAGCAATGCCACGTAGAATTAAAGCAGTTCTGAAGGCGAAAGGGGGTCAAACACAGTATTAGTATGGTGTTCCTAATAATCCTTTAGGTGAGTTCATCGTAGCTCTTAATACTCTCTTTCTGTCTGGAGGAGATATAATTGAAGTATTGTACACGTACCCAGCTACTGTCAACACCATTTGCTGCACTGATATTTTTCCATCCATTTTTCTTTTTTTTTTTTTTTTTTGCTGGAAGTTCCGTCAATACCCGCCAACCTTTAAGAGACATCATGCCGCCAGGCATCTTGGCTTGCGGCCACACCGTCCTGAACGCGCCCGATCTCGTCAGATCTCGGAAGCCAAACGGGGCAGGGCCTGGTCAGTACTTGGATGGGAGACCTCCTAGAAATACCAGGTGCTGCAAGCTTTTTACGTCTCCTGGGTAACTTCATCGTAGCTCTTAATACTCTCTTTCTGTCTCCAGGAGATATAATTGAAGAATTGTACACGTACCCGGCTACTTTCAACACCCTTTCCTGCACTGATATTTTTACCTCCATTTTTCTATTTTTTTTTTTTTTTTTTGCTGGAAATTCCGTCAATACCCGCCAGCCTTTAAGAGACATCATGCAGCCAGGCATCTCGGCTTTCGGCCACACCATCCTGAACGCGCCCGATCTCGTCAGATCTCGGAAGCTAAACGGGGCAGGACCTGGTCAGTACATGAAAGTGATACCTCCTGGAAATACCTAGTGCTGCAAGCTTTTACGTCTCCTGGGTAACTTTATCGTAGCTCTTAATACTCTCTCTCTGTCTGGAGGAGATATAATTGAAGTATTGTACACGTATCCAGCTACTGTCAACACCCTTTGCTGCACTGATATTTTTCCCTCCATTTTTCTTTTTTCTTTTTTTTTTTGCTGTAAGTTCCGTCAATACCCGCCAGCCTTAAAGAGACATCATGCAGCCGTGCCTCTCGGCTTTCGGCCACACCGTCCTGAATGCGCATGATATCGTCAGATCTCGGAAGCTAAACGGGGCAGGACCTGGTCAGTACTTGAATGTGAGACCTCCTGGAAATACCAGGTGCTGCAAACTTTTACGTCTCCTGGGTAACTTTATCGTAGCTCTTAATACTCTCTTTCAGTCTGCAGGAGATATAATTGAAGAATTGTACACGTACCCGGCTACTTTCAACACCCTTTCCTGCACTGATATTTTTCCCTCCATTTTTCTATTTTTTTTTTTTTTTTTTTTTGCTGGAAGTTCCGTCAATACCCGCCAACCTTTAAGAGACATCATGCAGCCAGGCCTTTCGGCTTGTGGCCACACCGTCCTGAATGCGCCCGATCTCGTCAGATCTCGGAAGCTAAACGGGGCAGGGCCTGGTCAGTACTTGGATGGGAGACCTCCTAGAAAAACCAGGTGCTTCAAGCTTTTTACGTCTCCTGGGTAACTTCATCGTAGCTCTTAATACTCTCTTTCTGTCTCCAGGAGATATAATTGAAGAATTGTACACTTACCCGGCTACTTTCAACACCCTTTGCTGCACTGGTATATTTCCCTCTATTTTTCTTTTTTTTTTTTGCTGGCAGTTCCGTCAATACCCGCCAGCCTTTAAGAGACATCATGCAGCCAGACATCTCGGCTTGCGGCCACACCGTCCTGAACGCGCCCGATCTTGTCAGATCTCGGAAGCTAAACGGGGCAGGACCTGGTCAGTACTTAAATGTGAGACCTCCTGGAAATACCAGGTGCTGCCAGCTTTTTACGTCTCCTGGGGAACTTCATCGTAGCTCTTAATACTCTCTTTCTGTCTGGAGAAGATATAATTGAAGAATTGTACACGTACCCGGCTACTTTCAACACCCTTTGCTGCACTGGTATTTTTCCCTCTATTTTTCTTTTTTTTTTTGCTGGCAGTTCCGTCAATACCCGCCAGCCTTTAAGAGACATCATGCAGCCAGGCATCTTGGCTTGCGGCCACACCATCCTGAACGCGCCCGATCTCGTCAGATCTCGGAAGCTAAACGGGGCAGGGCCTGGTCAGTACTTGGATGGGAGACCTCCGAGAAATACCAGGTGCTGCAAGCCTTTTACGTCTCCTGGGTAACTTCATCGTAGCTCTTAATACTCTCTTTCTGTCTGGAGGAGATATAATTGAAGAATTGTACACGTACTAGGCTACTTTCAACAGCCTTTGCTGCACTGATATTTTTCCCTCCATTTTTCTTTTTATTTTATTTTTTTGCTGGAAGTTCCGTCAATATCCGCCAGCCTTTAAGAGACATCATGCAGCCAGGCCTCTTGGCTTGTAGTCACACCGTCCTGAACGCGCCCGATCATATCAGATTCCGAAGCTAAACGGGGCAGGGCCTGGTCAGTACTTGGATGTGTGACCTCCTGGAAATACCAGGTGCTGCAAGCTTTTTACGTCTCCTGGGTAACTTCATCGAAGCTCTTAATACTCTCTTTCTTTCTCCAGGAGATATAATTGAAGAATTGTACACGTACCCGGCTACTTTCAACACCCTGTGCTGCACTGGTTTATTTCCCTCTATTTTTCTTTTTTTTTTTTGCTGGCAGTTCCGTCAATACCCGCCAGCCTTTAAGAGACATCATGCAGCCAGGCATCTCGGCTTGCGGCCACACCATCCTGAACGCGCCCGATCTCGTCAGATCTCGGAAGCTAAACGGGGCAGGACCTGGTCAGTACATGAATGTGAGACCTCCTGGAAATACCTGGTGCTGCAAGCTTTTACGTCTCCTGGGTAACTTTATCGTAGCTCTTAATACTCTCTATCTGTCTGGAGGAGATATAATTGAAGTATTGTACACGTACCCGGCTACTTTCAAAACCCATTACTGCACTGATATTTTTCCCTCCATTTTTCTTTTTCTTTTTTTTTTTTTTTTTTTTTTTGCTGGCAGTTCCGTCAATACCCGCCAGCCTTTAAGAGACATCATGCAGCCAGGCATCTCGGCTTGCGGCCACACCATCCTGAACGCGCCCGATCTCGTCAGATCTCGGAAGCTAAGCGGGGCAGGGCCTGGTCAGTACTTGGATGGGAGACCTCCGAGAAATACCAGGTGCTGCAAGCCTTTTACGTCTCCTGGGTAACTTCATCGTAGCTCTTAATACTCTCTTTCTGTCTGGAGGAGATATAATTGAAGAATTGTACACGTACTAGGCTACTTTCAACACCCTTTGCTGCACTGATATTTTTCCCTCCATTTTTCTTTTTATTTTATTTTTTTGCTGGAAGTTCCGTCAATATCCGCCAGCCTTTAAGAGACATCATGCAGCCAGGCATCTCGGCTTGCGGCCACACCATCCTGAACGCGCCCGATCTCGTCAGATCTCGGAAGCTAAACGGGGCAGGACCTGGTCAGTACATGAATGTGAGACCTCCTGGAAATACCTCGTGCTGCAAGCTTTTACGTCTCCTGGGTAACTTTATCGTAGCTCTTAATACTCTCTATCTGTCTGGAGGAGTTATAATTGAAGTATTGTACACGTACCCAGCTACTGTCAACACCCTTTGCTGCACTGATATTTTTCCATCCATTTTTTTTTTTTTTTTTGCTGGAAATTCCGTCAATACCCGCCAGCCTTTAAGAGACATCATGCAGCCAGGCATCTCGGCTTGCGGCCACACCATCCTGAACTCGCCCGATCTCGTCAGATCTTGGAAGCTAAACGGGGCAGGACCTGGTCGGTACATGAATGTGAGACCTCCTGGAAATACCTGGTGCTGCAAGCTTTTACGTCTCCTGGGTAACTTTATCGTAGCTCTTAATACTCTCTATCTGTCTGGAGGAGATATATATGAAGTATTGTACACGTACCCAGCTACTGTCAACACCCTTTGCTGCACTGATATTTTTCCATCCATTTTTCTTTTTTTTTTTTTTTTTTGCTGGAAGTTCCGTCAATATCCGCCAGCCTTTAAGAGACATCATGCAGCCAGGCCTCTTGGCTTGTAGTCACACCGTCCTGAACGCGCCCGATCATATCAGATTTCGGAAGCTAAACGGGGCAGGGCCTGGTCAGTACTTGGATGTGTGACCTCCTGGAAATACCAGGTGCTGCAAGCTTTTTACGTCTCCTGGGTAACTTCATCGTAGCTCTTAATACTCTCTTTCTTTCTCCAGGAGATATAATTGAAGAATTGTACACGTACCCGGCTACTTTCAACACCCTGTGCTGCACTGGTATATTTCCCTCTATTTTTCTTTTTTTTTTTTGCTGGAAGTTCCGTCAATACCCGCCAGCCTTTAAGAGACATCATGCAGCCAGGCATCTCGGCTTGCGGCCACACCATCCTGAACGCGCCCGATCTCGTCAGATCTCGGAAGCTAAACGGGGCAGGACCTGGTCAGTACATGAATGTGAGACCTCCTGGAAATACCTCGTGCTGCAAGCTTTTACGTCTCCTGGGTAACTTTATCGTAGCTCTTAATACTCTCTATCTGTCTGGAGGAGTTATAATTGAAGTATTGTACACGTACCCAGCTACTGTCAACACCCTTTGCTGCACTGATATTTTTCCATCCATTTTTTTTTTTTTTTTTGCTGGAAATTCCGTCAATACCCGCCAACCTTTAAGAGACATCATGCAGCCAGGCCTCTCGGCTTGCGGCCACACCGTCCTGAATGCGCCCGATCTCGTCAGATCTCGCAAGCTAAACGGGGCAGGGCCTGGTCAGTACTTGGATGGGAGACCTCCTAGAAATACCAGGTGCTGCAAGCCTTTTACGTCTCCTGGGTAACTTCATCGTAGCTCTTAATACTCTCTTTCTGTCTCCAGGAGATATAATTGAAGAATTGTACACGTACTAGGCTACTTTCAACACCCTTTGCTGCACTGATATTTTTCCCTCCATTTTTCTTTTTATTTTATTTTTTTGCTGGAAGTTCCGTCAATATCCGCCAGCCTTTAAGAGACATCATGCAGCCAGGCCTCTTGGCTTGTAGTCACACCGTCCTGAACGAGCCCGATCATATCAGATTTCGGAAGCTAAACGGGGCAGGGCCTGGTCAGTACTTGGATGTGTGACCTCCTGGAAATACCAGGTGCTGCAAGCTTTTTACGTCTCCTGGGTAACTTCATCGTAGCTCTTAATACTCTCTTTCTTTCTCCAGGAGATATAATTGAAGAATTGTACACGTACCCGGCTACTTTCAACACCCTGTGCTGCACTGGTATATTTCCCTCTATTTTTTTTTTTTTTTTTTGCTGGCAGTTCCGTCAATACCCGCCAGCCTTTAAGAGACATCATGCAGCCAGGCATCTCGGCTTGCGGCCACACCATCCTGAACGCGCCCGATCTCGTCAGATCTCGGAAGCTAAACGGGGCAGGACCTGGTCAGTACATGAATGTGAGACCTCCTGGAAATACCTGGTGCTGCAAGCTTTTACGTCTCCTGGGTAACTTTATCGTAGCTCTTAATACTCTCTATCTGTCTGGAGGAGATATAATTGAAGTATTGTACACGTACCCGGCTACTTTCAAAACCCATTACTGCACTGATATTTTTCCCTCCATTTTTCTTTTTCTTTTTTTTTTTTTTTTTTTTTTGCTGGAAGTTCCGTCAATACCCGCCAGCCATTAAGAGACATCATGTAGCCAGGCCTCTCGGCTTGCGGCCACACCGTCCTGAATGCGCCCGATCTCGTCAGATCTCGGAAGCTAAACGGGGCAGGGTCTGGTCAGTACTTGGATGGGAGACCTCCTAGAAATACCAGGTGCTGCAAGCTTTTTATGTCTCCTGGGTAACTTCATCGTAGCTCTTAATACTCTCTTTCTGTCTCCAGGAGATATAATTGAAGAATTGTACACGTACCCGGCTACTTTCAACACCCTTTGCTGCACTGGTATATTTCCCTCTATTTTTCTTTTTTTTTTTTGCTGGCAGTTCCGTCAATACCCGCCAGCCTTTAAGAAACATCATGCAGCCAGACATCTCGGCTTGCGGCCACACCGTCCTGAACGCGCCCGATCTCGTCAGATCTCGGAAGCTAAACGGGGCAGGACCTGGTCAGTACTTGAATGTGAGACCTCCTGGAAATACCTGGTGCTGCAAGCTTTTACGTCTCCTGGGTAACTTTATCGTAGCTCTTAATACTCTCTATCTGTCTGGAGGAGATATAATTGAAGAATTGTACACGTACCCAGCTACTGTCAACACCATTTGCTGCACTGATATTTTTCCCTCCATTTTTCTTTTTTCTTTTGTTTTTTGCTGGAAGTTCCATCAATACCCGCCAGCCTTTAAGACACATCATGCCGCCAGGCCTCTTGGCTTGCAGCCACACCGTCCTGAACGCCCCCGATCTCATCAGATCTTGGAATTTAAACGGGGCAGGGCCTGGTCAGTACTTGGATGGGTGACCTCCTAGAAATGCCAGGTGCTGCAAGCTTTTTACGTCTCCTGGGTAACTTCATCGTAGCTCTTAATACTCTCTTTCTGTCCGGAGGAGATATAATTGAAGAATTGTACACATACCCGGCTACTTTCAAAACCCATTACTGCACTGATATTTTTCCCTCCATTCTTCTTTTTCTTTTTTTTTTTTTTTTTTTTTTTTGCTGGAAGTTCTGTCAATACCCGCCAGCCATTAAGAGATATCATGCAGCCAGGCCTCTCGGCTTGCGGCCACACCGTCCTGAACGCGCCCGATCTCGTCAGATCTCAGAATTTAAACGGGGCAGGGCCTGGTCAGTACTTTTATGGGTGACCTTCTGGAAATACCAGGTGCTGCCAGCTTTTTACATCTCCTGGGGAACTTCATCGTAGCTCTTAATACTCTCTTTCTGTCTGGAGAATATATAATTGAAGAATTGTACACGTACCCGGCTACTTTCAACACCCTTTGCTGCACTGGTATTTTTCCCTCTATTTTTCTTTTTTTTTTTTTTTTTTTTGCTGGAAGTTCCGTCAATACCCACCAGCCTTTAAGAGACATCATGCAGCCAGGCCTCTTGGCTTGCGGCCACATTGTCCTGAACGCGCCTGATCTCGTTAGATCTCGGAAGCTAAACGGGGCAGGGCCTGGTCAGTACTTGGATGGGAGACCTCCAGGAAATACCTGGTGCTGCAAGCTTTTTACGTCTCCTGGGAAACTTAATCGTAGCTCTTAATACTCTCTATCTGTCTGGAGGAGATATAATTGAAGAATTGTACACATACCCGGCTACTTTCAAAACCCATTACTGCACTGATATTTTTCCCTCCATTCTTCTTTTTCTTTTTTGTTTTTTTTTTTTTTTTTGCTGGAAGTTCTGTCAATACCCGCCAGCCATTAAGAGACATCATGCAGCCAGGCCTCTCGGCTTGCGGCCACACCGTCCTGAACGCGTCCGATCTCGTAAGATCTCGGAAACTGAGTGGGGCAGGGCCTGGTCAGTACTTGGATGGGTGTCCTCCTGGAAATACCAGGTGCTGCAAGCTTTTTACGTCTCCTGGGAAACTTAATCGTAGCTCTTAATACTCTCTTTCTGTCTGGAGGAGATATAATTCAAGTATTGTACACGTACCCGGCTACTTTCAACACCCTTTGCTGCACTGGTATTTCTCCCTCCATTTCTCTTTTTTTTATTGCTGGCAGTTCCGTCAATACCCGCCAGCCTTTAAGAGACATCATGCAGCCAGGCATCTCGGCTTGCGGCCACACCGTCCTGAACGCGTCCGATCTCGTAAGATCTCGGAAACTGAGTGGGGCAGGGCCTGGTCAGTACTTGGATGGGTGTCCTCCTGGAAATACCAGGTGCTGCAAGCTTTTTACGTCTCCTGGGTAACTTCATCGTAGCTCTTAATACTCTCTTTCAGTCTGGAGGAGATATAATTGAAGAATTGTACACGTACCTGGCTACTTTCAACACCCTTTGCTGCACTGATATTTTTACCACCATTTCTCTTTTTTTTTATTTGCTGGATGTTCCGTCAAAACCCGCCAACCATTAAGAGACATCATGCAGCCAGGCCTCTTGGCTTGCAGCCACACCGTCCTGAACGCCCCCGATCTCATCAGATCTTAGAATTTAAACGGGGCAGGGCCTGGTCAGTACTTGGATGGGTGACCTCCTAGGAATGCCAGGTTCTGCAAGCTTTTTACGTCTCCTGGGTAACTTCATCGTAGCTCTTAATACTCTCTTTCTGTCCGGAGGAGATATAATTGAAGAATTGTACACGTACCCGGCTACTTTCAAAACCCATTACTGCACTGATATTTTTCCCTCCATTTTTCTTTTTCTTTTTTTTTTTTTTTTTTTTTTGCTGGAAGTTCTGTCAATACCCGCCAGCCATTAAGAGACATCATGCAGCCAGGCCTCTCGGCTTGCGGCCACACCGTCCTGAACGCGCCCGATCTCGTCAGATCTCAGAATTTAAACGGGGCAGGGCCTGGTCAGTACTTTTATGGGTGACCTTCTGGAAATACGAGGTGCTGCAAACTTTTTACGTCTCCTGGGTAACTTCATCGTAGCTCTTAATTCTCTCTTTCTGTCTGGAGGAGATATAATTCAAGTATTGTACACGTACCCGGCTACTTTCAACACCCTTTGCTGCACTGGTATTTCTCCCTCCATTTCTCTTTTTTTTATTGCTGGCAGTTCCGTCAATACCCGCCAGCCTTTAAGAGACATCATGCAGCCAGGCATCTCGGCTTGCGGCCACACCGTCCTGAACGCGCCCGATCTCGTCAGATCTCGGAAGCCAAACGGGGCAGGGCCTGGTCAGTACTTGGATGGGTTTCCTCCTGGAAATACCAGATGCTGCAAGCTTTTTACGTCTCCTGTGTAACTTCATCGTAGCTCTTAATACTCTCTTTCAATCTGGAGGAGATATAATTGAAGAATTGTACACGTACCTGGCTACTTTCAACACCCTTTGCTGCACTGATATTTTTACCACCATTTCTCTTTTTTTTTATTTGCTGGCAGTTCCGTCAATACCCGCCAGCCTTTAAGAGACATCATGCAGCCAGGCGTCTCGGCTTGCGGCCACACCATCCTGAACGCGCCCGATCTCGTCAGATCTCGGAAGCTAAACGGGGCAGGACCTGGTCAGTACTTGAATGTGAGACCTCCTGGAAATACCTGGTGCTGCAAGCTTTTACAACTCCTGGGTAACTTCATCGTAGCTCTTAATACTCTCTATCTGTCTGGAAGAGATATAATTGAAGTATTGTACACGTACCCAGCTACTGTCAACACCCTTTGCTGCACTGATATTTTTCCATCCATTTTTCTTTTTTTTTTTTTTGCTGGAAGTTCCGTCAATACCCGCCAACCTTTAAGAGACATCATGCAGCCAGGCCTCTCGGCTTGTGGCCACACCGTCCTGAATGCGCCCGGTCTCGTCAGATCTCGGAAGCTAAACGGGGCAGGGCCTGGTCAATACTTGGATTGGAGACCTCCTAGAAATACCAGGTGCTGCAAGCTTTTTACGTCACCTGGGTAACTTCATCGTAGCTCTTAATACTGTCTTTCTGTCTGGAGGAGATATAATTCAAGTATTGTACACGTACCCGGCTACTTTCAACACCCTTTGCTGCACTGGTATTTCTCCCTCCATTTCTCTTTTTTTTTTTGCTGGCAGTTCCGTCAATACCCGCCAGCCTTTAAGAGACATCATGCAGCCAGAATCTCGGCTTGCGGCCACACCATCCTGAACGCGCCCGATCTCGTCAGATCTCGGAAACTGAATGGGGCAGGGCCTGGTCAGTACTTGGATGGGAGACCTCCTGGAAATACCTGGTGCTGCAAGCTTTTACGTCTCCTGGGTAACTTTATCGTAGCTCGTAATTCTCTCTTTCTGTCTGGAGGAGATATAATTGAAGAATTGTACACGTACCCGGCTACTTTCAACACCCTTTGCTGCACTGATATTTTTCCCTCCCTTTTTCTATTTTTTTTTTTTTTTTTTTTTGCTGGAAGTTCCGTCAATACTTGCCAGCCTTTAAGAGACATCATGCAGCCAGGCCTCTCGGCTTGCGGCCACACCGTCCTGAACGCGCCTGATCTCATCATATCTCGGAAGCTAAACGGGGCAGGGTCTGGTCAGTACTTGGTTGGGTGACCTCCTGGAAATACCAGGTGCTGCAAGCTTTTTACGTCTCCTGGGTAACTTCATCGTAGCTCTTAATACTCTCTTTCAGTCTGGAGGAGATATTATTGAAGAATTGTACACGTACCCGGCTACTTTCAACAGCCTTTGCTGCACTGATATTTTTCCCTCCATTTTTCTTTTTTTTTTTTGCTGGAAGTTCGTCAATATCCGCCAACCTTTAAGAGACATCATGCAGCCAGGCCTCTCGGCTTGTGGCCACACCGTCCTGAATGCGCCCGATCTCGTAAGATCTCGGAAGCTAAACGGGGCAGGGCCTGGTCAGTACTTGGATGGCTGACCTCCTAGAAATACCAGGTGCTGCAAGCTTTTTACGTCTCCTGGGTAACTTCATCGTAGCTCTTAATACTCTCTTTCTGTCTGGAGGAGACATAATTGAAGTATTGTACACGTACCCAGCTACTGTCAACACCCTTTGCTGCACTGATATTTTTCCATCCATTTTTCTTTTTTTTTTTTTTTTTTTTTTTTTGCTGGAAATTCCGTCAATACCCGCCAACCTTTAAGAGACATCATGCAGCCAGGCCTCTCGGCTTGTGGCCACACCGTCCTGAATGCGCCCGATCTCGTAAGATCTCGGAAGCTAAACGGGGCAGGGCCTGGTCAGTACTTGGATGGCTGACCTCCTAGAAATACCAGGTGCTGCAAGCTTTTTACGTCTCCTGGGTAACTTCATCGTAGCTCTTAATACTCTCTTTCTGTCTGCAGGAGATATAATTGAAGAATTGTACACGTACCCGGCTACTTTCAACACCCTTTGCTGCACTGGTATTTCTCCCTCCATTTCTCTTTTTTTTTTTTGCTGGATGTTCCGTCAAAACCCGCCAACCATTAAGAGACATCATGCAGCCCGGCCTCTTGGCTTGCGGCCACACCATCCTGAACGCGCCCGATCTCGTCAGATCTCGGAATTTAAACGGGGCAGGACCTGGTCAGTACTTGAATGTGAGACCTCCTGGAAATACCTGGTGCTGCAAGCTTTTTACGTCTCCTGGGTAACTTCATCGTAGCTCTTAATACTCTCTTTCTGTCTGGAGGAGATATAATTGAAGTATTGTACACGTACCCAGTTACTTTCAACACCCTTTCCTGCACTGATATTTTTCACTCCATTTTTCTTTTTTTTTTTTTTTTTTTTTTGGATGTTCCGTCAATACCCGCCAGCCTTTAAGAGACATCATGCAGCCAGGCCTCTTGGCTTGTGGCCACACAGTCCCGATCTCGTCAGATCACGGAAGCTAAACGGGGCAGGGCCTGGTCAGTACTTGAATGGGAGACCTCCTAGAAATACCAGGTGCTGCAAGGTTTTTACGTCTCCTGGGTAACTTCATCGTAGCTCTTAATACTCTCTTTCTGTCTGCAGGAGATATAATTGAAGAATTGTACACGTACCCTGCTACTTTCAACACGCTTTGCTGCACTGATATTTTTCCCTCCATTTTTCTATTTTTTTTTTTTTTTTTCTTGCTGGAAGTTCCATCAATTCCCTCCAGCGTTTAAGAGACATCATGCAGCCAGGCCTCTTGGCTTGCAACCACAACGTCCTGAACGCGCCCCATCTCGTCAGATCTCGGAAGCTAAACGGGGCAGGGCCTGGTCATTACTTGAATGTGGGACCTCCTGGAAATACCTGGTGCTGCAAGCTTTTTACGTCTCCTGGGTAACTTTATCGTAGCTCTTAACACTCTCTTTCTGTCTGGAGGAGATATAATTGAAGAATTGTTCACGTAACCGGCTACATTCAACACCCTTTGCTGCACTGATATTTTTCCCTCCATTTTTCTATTTATTTTTTTCTTTTTTTTTTGCTGGAAGTTCCGTCAATACCCGCCAGTCTTTAAGAGACATCATGCAGCCAGGACTCTCGGCTTGTGGCCACACCGTACTGAATGCGCCCGATCTCGTCAGATCTCGGAAACTAAACGGGGCAGGGCCTGGTCAGTACTTGGATGGGAGACCTCCTGGAAATACCAGGTGCTGCAAGCCTTTTACGTCTCCTGGGTAACTTCATCGTAGCTCTTAATACTCTCTATCTGTCTGGAGGTGTTATAATTGAGGAATTGTACACGTACCATGCTACTTTCAACAGCCTTTGCTGCACTGATATTTTTCCCTCCATTTTTCTTATTTTTTTTTTTTTTTGCTGGAAGTTCTGTCAATACCCTCCAGCCTTTAAGAGACATCATGCAGCCAGGCCGCTTGGCTTGCGGCCACACCGTCCTGAACGCGCCCGATCTTGTCAGATCTTGGAAGCAAAACGGGGCAGGGCCTGGTCAGTACTTGGATGGGAGACCTCCTGGAAAAACCAGGTACTGAAAGCTTTTTACGTCTCCTGGGTAACTTCATCGTAGCTCTTAAAACTCTCTATCTGTCTGGGAGAGATATAATTGAAGTATTGTACACGTACCTGGCTACTTTCAACAGCCTTTGCTGCACTGATATTTTTCCCTCCATTTTTCTTTTTTCTTCTTTATTTTGCTGGAAGTTCCGTCAATACCCTCCAGCCTTTAAGAGACATCATGCAGCCAGGCCTCTTGGCATGCGGACACATTGTCCTGAACGCGCCCGAACTCATCAGATCTCGGAAGCTAAACGGGGCAGGGCCTGGTCAGTACTTGAATGTGAGAACTCCTAGAAATACCAGGTGCTGCAAGCTTTTTACGTCTCCTGGGTAACTTCATCGTAGCTCTTAATACTCTCTATCTGTCTGGAGGAGATATAATTGAAGAATTGTATACGTACCCGGCTACTTTCAACACCCTTTCCTGCACTGATATTTTTCCATCCATTTTTTTATTTTTATTTTTATTTTATTTTTCTGCTGGAAGTTCCGTCAATACCCGCCAACCTTTAAGAGACATCATGCAGCCAGGCGTCTTGGCTTGTGGCCACACCGTCCTGAATGCGCCCGATCTCGTCAGATCTCGGAAGCTAAACGGGGCAGGGCCTGATCAGTACTTGGATGGGAGACCTCCTGGAAATACCAGGAGCTGCAAGCTTATTACGTCACTTGGGTAACTTCATCGTAGCTCTTAATACTCTCTTTCTGTCTGGAGGAGATATAATTGAAGTATTGTACACGTACCCGGCTACTTTTAACACCCTTTGCTGCACTGAAATTTTTCCATCCATTTTTCTTATTTCTTTTTTTTTGCTGGCAGTTCCGTCAATACCCGCCAGCCTTTAAGAGACATCATGCAGCCAGGCCTCTTGGTTTGCGGCCACACCGTCCTGAACGCGCCCAATCTCATCAGATCTCGGAAGTTAAACGGGGCAGTGCCTGTTCTGTACTTGGATGGGAGACCTCCTGGAAATACCAGGTGCTGCAAGCTTCTTACGTCTCCTGGGTAACTTCATCATAGCTCTTAATACTCTCTTTCTGTCTGGAGGAGATATAATTGAAGAATTGTACACGTACCCGGCTACTTTCAACTCCCTTTGCTGCACTGATATTTTTCCCTCCATTTTTCTTTTTTCTTCTTTATTTTGCTGGAAGTTCCATCAATACCCGTCAACCTTTAAGAGACATCATGCAGCCAGGCGTCTCGGCTTGTGGCCACACCGTCCTGAATGCGCCCGATCTCGTCAGATCTTGGAAGCTAAACGGGGCAGGGCCTGGTCAGTACTTAGATGGGAGACCTCCTGGAAATACCAGGTGCTGCAAGCTTTTTACATCACTTGGGTAACTTCATCGTAGCTCTTAATACTCTCTTACAGTCTGGAGGAGATATAATTGAAGAATTGTACACGTACCCGGCTACTTTCAACACCCTTTGCTGCACAGATATATTTCCCTCCATTTTTCTTTATTCTTTTCTTTTTTGCTGGAAGTTCCGTCAATACCCTCCAGCCTTTAAGAGACTTCATGCAGCCAGGCCTCTTGGCTTGCGGCCACACCGTCCTGAACGCGCCCGATCTCGTCAGATCTCGGAAGCTGAACGGGGCAGGGCCTGGTCAGTACTTGGATGGGTGACCTCCTGGAAATACCAGGTGCTGCAAGCTTTTTTCGTCACTTGGGTAACTTCATCGTAGCTCTTAATACTCTCTTTCAGTCTGGTGGAGATATAATTGAAGTATTGTTCACATACCCGGCTACTTTCAACACCCTTTGCTGCACTGATATTTTTCACTCCATTTTTCTTTTTTCTTTTTTTTTTTGCTGGAAGTTCCGTCAATACCCGCCAGCCTTTAAGAGACATCATGCAGCCAGGCCTCTTGGTTTGCGGCCACACCGTCCTGAACGCGCCCGATCTCGTCAGATCTCGGAAGCTAAACGGGGCAGGGCCTGGTCAGTACTTAGATGGGAGACCTCCTGGAAATACCTGGTGCTGCAAGCTTTTTACATCACTTGGGTAACTTCATCGTAGCTCTTAATACTCTCTTTCTGTCTGGAGGAGATATAATTGAAGAATTGTACACGTACCCGGCTACTTTCGACAACCTCTCCTGCACTGATATTTTTCCCTCCATTTTTCTATTTTTTTTTTTTTTTTTTTTGCTGGAAATTCCGTCAATACCCGCCAGCCGTTAAGAGACATCAGGCAGCCAGGAATCTCGGCTTGCGGCCACACCGTCCTGAACGCGCTCGATCTCGTCAGATCTCGGAAGCTAAACGGGGCAGGACCTGGTCAGTACTTGAATGTGAGACCTCCTGCAAATACCTGATGCTGCAAGCTTTTACGTCTCCTGGGTAACTTTATCGTAGCTCTTAATACCCTCTTTCTGTCTGGAGGAGATATAATTGAAGTATTGTACACGTACCCAGCTACTGTCAACACCCTTTGCTGCACTGATATTTTTCCATCCATCTTTTTATTTTTATTTTTATTTTATTTTTCTGCTGGAAGTTCCGTCAATACCCGCCAACCTTTAAGAGACATCATGCAGCCAGGCGTCTTGGCTTGTGGCCACACCGTCCTGATTGCACCCGATCTCGTCAGATCTCGGAAGCTAAACGGGGCAGGGCCTGGTCAGTACTTAGATGGGAGACCTCCTGGAAATACCAGGTGCTGCAAGCTTTTTACATCACTTGGGTAACTTCATCGTAGCTCTTAATACTCTCTTACAGTCTGGAGGAGATATAATTGAAGAATTGTACACGTACCCGGCTACTTTCAACACCCTTTGCTGCACTGATATATTTCCCTCCATTTTTCTTTTTTCTTTTATTTTTTGCTGGAAGTTCCGTCAATACCCTCCAGCCTTTAAGAGACTTCATGCAGCCAGGCCTCTTGGCTTGCGGCCACACCGTCCTGAACGCGCCCGATCTCGTCAGATCTCGGAAGCTGAACGGGGCAGGGCCTGATCAGTACTTGGATGGGTGACCTCCTGGAAATACCAGGTGCTGCAAGCTTTTTTCGTCACTTGGGTAACTTCATCGTAGCTCTTAATACTCTCTTTCAGTCTGGAGGAGATATAATTGAAGTATTGTTCACATACCCGGCTACTTTCAACACCCTTTGCTGCACTGATATTTTTCACTCCATTTTTCTTTTTTCTTTTTTTTTTTGCTGGAAGTTCCGTCAATACCCGCCAGCCTTTAAGAGACATCATGCAGCCAGGCCTCTTGGTTTGCGGCCACACCGTCCTGAACGCGCCCGATCTCGTCAGATCTCGGAAGCTAAATGGGGCAGGGCCTGGTCAGTACTTCGATGGGTGACCTCCTGGAAAAACCAGGTGCTGCAAGATTTTTACGTCTCCTGGGAAACTTCATCGTAGCTCTTTATACTCTCTTTCTGTCTGGAGGAGATATAATTGAAGAATTGTACACGTACCCGGCTACTTTCAAAACCCTTTGCTGTACTGATTTGTTTCTCTCCATTTTTCTTTTTTCTTATTTTTTTTGCTGGAAGTTCCATCAATACCCGCCAGCCTTTAAGAGACATCATGCAGACAGGCCTCTTTGTTTGCGGCCACACCGTCCTGAACGTGCCCGATTTCGTCAGATCTCGGAAGCTGAACGGGGCAGGGCCTGATCAGTACTTGGATGGGAGACCTCCTGGAAATACCAGGTGCTGCAAGCTTCTTACGTCTCCTGGGTAACTTCATCATAGCTCTTAATACTCTCTTTCTGTCTGGAGGAGATATAATTGAAGAATTGTACACGTACCCGGCTACTTTCAACTCCCTTTGCTGCACTGAAATTTTTCACTCCATTTTTCTTATTTCTTTTTTTTTTGCTGGCAGTTCCGTCAATACCCGCCAGCCTTTAAGAGACATCATGCAGCCAGGCCTCTTGGTTTGCGGCCACACCGTCCTGAACGCGCCCAATCTCATCAGATCTCGGAAGCTAAACGGGGCAGTGTCTATTCTGTACTTGGATGGGAGACCTCCTGGAAATACCAGGTGCTGCAAGCTTCTTACGTCTCCTGGGTAACTTCATCATAGCTCTTAATACTCTCTTTCTGTCTGGAGGAGATATAATTGAAGAATTGTACACGTACCCGGCTACTTTCAACTCCCTTTGCTGCACTGATATTTTTCCCTCCATTTTTCTTTTTTCTTCTTTATTTTGCTGGAAGTTCTGTCAATATCCTCCAGCCTTTAAGAGACATCATGCAGCCAGGCATCTCGGCTTGTGGCCACACCATCCTGAATGCGCACGATCTCGTCAGATCTCGGAAGCTAAACGGGGCAGGGCCTGGTCAGTACTTAGATGGGAGACCTCCTGGAGATACCAGGTGCTGCAAGCTTTTTACATCACTTGGGTAACTTCATCGTAGCTCTTAATACTCGCTTTCTGTCTGGAGGAGATATAATTGAAGTATTGTACACGTACCCAGCTACATTTAACACCCTTTGCTGCACTGATATTTTTCCCTCCATTTTTCTTATTTCTTTTTTTTTTGCTGGAACTTCCGTCAATACCCGCCAGCCTTTAAGAGACTTCATACATCCAGGCCTCTTGGCTTGCGGCCACACCGTCCTGAACGCGCCCGATCTCGTCAGATCTCGGAAGCTGAACGGGGCAGGGCCTGGTCAGTATTTGGATGGGTGACCTCCTGGAAATACCAGGTGCTGCAAGCTTTTTTCGTCACTTGGGTAACTTCATCGTAGCTCTTAATACTCTCTTTCTGTCTGGAGGAGATATAATTGAAGTATTGTACACGTACCCGGCTACATTCAACACCCTTTCCTGCACTGATATTTTTCCCTCCATTTTTCTATTTTTTTTTTAATTTTTTTTCTTGGATGTTCCGTCAATACCCGCCAGCCTTTAAGAGACATCATGCAGCCAGGCTTTTTGGCTTGCGGCCACACCGTCCTGAACGCGCCCGATCTTGTCAGATCTAGGAAGCAAAACGTGGCAGGACCTGGTCAGTATTTGGATTGGTGACCTCCTGGAAAAACTAGGTACTGCAAACTTTTTACGTCTCCTGGGTAACTTCATCGTAGCTCTTAATACTCTCTTTCTGTCAGGAGAAGATACAATTGAAGAAATGTACACGTACCCGGCAACTTTCAACACCCTTTGCTGCACTGATATTTTTCCCTCCATTTTTCTTTTTTCTTTTTTTTTTTGCTGGAAGGTCCGTCAAAACCCGCCCGCCTTTAAGAGACATCATGCTGCCAGGCGTCTCGGCTTGCGGCCACGCCGTCCTGAACGCGACTGATCTCATCAGATCTCGGAAGCTATACAGGGCAGGGCCTGGTCAGTACTTGGATGGGTGACCTCCTGGTAATACCAGGTGCTGCAAGCTTTATACGTCTCCTGGGTAACATCATCGTAGATCTTAATACTCTCTTTCTGTCTGGAGGAGATATAATTGAAGAAATGTACACGTACCCGGCTACTTTCAACACCCTTTGCTGAACTGATATTTTTCCCTCCATTTTTCTTTTTTTATTTGCTGGAAGTTCCGTCAACACCCGTCAGCCTTTAAGAGACATTATGCAGCCAGGCCTCTCTGCTTGCGGCTACACCGTCCTGGACGCACCCCGTCTCGTCAGATCTCGGAAGCTAAACGGGGCATGGCCTGGTCAGTACTTGGATGGGAGATCTCCTAGAAATACCAGGTGCTGCAAGCTTTTTACGTCTCCTGGGTAACTTCATCGTAGCTCTTAATACTCTCTTTCTGTCTGGAGGAGATATAATTGAAGAATTGTACACGTTCCCGGCTACTTTCAACACCCTTTCCTGCACTGTTATTTTTCCCTCCATTTTTTTATTTTTTTATTTTTTATTTTTTGCTGGAAATTCCGTCAATACCCGCCAGCCTTTAAGAGACATCATGCAGCCAGGCATCTCGGCTTGCGGCCACACCGTCCTGAACGTGCCCGGTCTCGTCAGACCTTGGAAACTAAACGGGCCAGGGCCTGGTTAGTACTTGGATGGGTGACCTCCAGGAAATACCAGGTGATGCAAGCTTTTTACGTCTCCTGGGTATCTTCATCGTAGCTCTTAATACTCTTTATCTGTCTGGAGGAGATATAATTGAAGTATTGTACACTTTGTCTTAGGGACAGTCTGGCTAGCAGTGACTGAGTGGTTGACAGACGACAAGCAACGGAATGTACGTGCTCTGTGATGTCATAGGAGTCAGCTGAGAGAGGCTCGTGATGTCATCGCTGAGCTGTCTGTCTGTCTGTCTGTCTCTCTCTCTCTCTCTCTCTCTTCCTCTGAATTCAATTCATTTGTATTGTCAAAGCAATTGGACATACATACATATATATATATATATATATATATATACATACATACATACATCCATACATGCTAGAAAGTCATTACTATGTTATCTTAAAGGCTAACTAAGCAGAACATATATCATTATAGAACAGAGTTCATAGGTCAACACATGGTTTTAGGGAACAGGCACGTAGGTCATACCGTTTGACAATGTCTCCAAGGTTCTCATCGTAAATAACAAACAGAAATCAAACTATCTTCTGGGCTGACCTTCTAGCTTGACCGTATCTTTCTTAAGTATACAAGAGAGAAAAACAGGTGTAAGAAAATAATTTCTAATTTTCCTTCTACACATATATACATACATACATACATATGTAGCGTTATGTTGGGTGTATTTGGATAAGAGCATTTGGGCTCTGAGCTGAAGCACTGATCTAAAGAAGACCTCTCCCCCCCCAAAGTTATCAGATTTCCTTAGCTCATCAGCTTAGAACTGGTTTGCATCAAAGTGACAGTTTTGGGGAGGATGGCACCGAGAAGAGGCCAAATAGTTTGGAATTCTGCTATGAGATGTCTGGAGAAAGGGGCCTGTAGGTGATAAAAACTCTTTGAAGTGGATGAGAGCCGAAATCCCGACATAGAGCTACGAACCCAGGCCAACCGGCATTTCCAAAAGATGGCATGGATTGACATCAGTCATAAATAAAGCCTCCCTCCAATAGGACACTGGGGGCTGAAACCGAAATCCAATCTCAAGAACTCAGGGACCAATCACCTACTGATCTGACAGACTATAAGGAACAGCGGACAGTCTTTCTCTCTCTCTCTCTCTCACCTGAACCAGAAACTCGCTGCCACAGCTCAACCTGTAGCTCTGTTGCCAGAACCGGAATCAGAAACCAACCAAGTCTTTGCCGGCAACAGAAGAGTTAAACTATGAGAAGGAGATTGAGCGAAGAATTATTTTAAAGGACTTTATTAAATAAATAACTTCACAGACCCACCTGATCAGTGGAGTTTTACAGCTGGACAATTGACTAAGTCGACTGAATACGAAAGTGTCAGTCACTTAAATAGCTATTTGAGTCTTAAGAAACTTGACCCTTGGAACAAACAGGGCCCTGCTTTCCTCAAAGACTTCGTCTTCAAGTAACTACGGTGGAACCATGCTTACAAAGAAGATTTTGTGCACAACCTTGGAGCCTTCAAACCAATGGAAAATCTGTTTGGAAACGACTCTACATTCCCGAAACCCCAACTTCCAGGTGCATCGACTGAGTGGAAGTTCTTGGACAAAGCCGAACCGGACTGCCTTTGTTCCAAATAACACGGACCTCGTGCCGTGTGCTGTTATCTGAGCCCGAAGCCAGAGAGGCCTCTCTGCGACGAAGTTCACATAAGTTTAACAGTTTGGAGTTTGTGATTCATGACATTTGAGAAATCAATTAGAAATGTTAATCTGTGATTCATAACTCTAGAATGTGTAATATCATTTAGTTTTCTTAAATATAAATGTGAGTTGCATTAAACTGTTTTGTTGATAATTTTAGAAATAAAATCTGTCAACGCCGAGAAATATCTTCTCATTCCTGTTTAACTGTTTAGTCTGAAATTGACACAAGTTAATAGACATTAGATTATTGGTGGCCCTGCCTATCCTTAATCATTGAATAATAATCAGTTAAGGGAAATTGTGGTAACAAATAGGATCTTTCTCGGCACCTAAACGTAAATGAGACTGATATATATATAACGAGAAGTTACCTGACATAAATACTAACCTGCGTAGTTATTTAATGTCTGACTAATAATACTAACGAGAGACTCACCTTCGTCTTACTAACCGGTATTGTAGTCAATGTGTTTATAACCTTTTTTGTTTAACGATTTGTTAAACGGAATGTACGTGCTCTGTGATGTCATAGCAGTAAGCTGAGAGAGGCTCGTCATGTCATCGCTGAGCTGGCTGGCTGGCTCTCTGTGTGTGTGTGTGTGTGTGTGTGTGTCTCTCTCTGTCTGTCTGTCTGTCTGTCTCTCTCTCTCTCTCTTACTCTCTCTCTCTCCCTCTCAATTCAATTCATTTGTATTGTCAAAGCAATTGGACATGCATACATACATACATACATATATATGGAAAATAAACAATATGTGTACATCTCTTTCTGCATTAGTGGTGCCCTCACAGATGTGCAAGTTACATGACAGACAGACAGACAGACACACACACACTTTCACACACAGACAGACAGACACAGACACACACAGAAACACACACACATACTTTGACAGACAGACAGACAGACACACGCATATTATGGGTCTTTGTTGGGTAGTGAAATGGGTAGCATCAGTCGCAGTGTGGGTAATGTCAGGGAGCCAATCATAGTCCCCGTTATTTGCATATCGTCACTTAAAGAAGACTGGATAGGGAGATATAAATAGCAATGGGGAGACTCTTGTACTTGGTGTGGCTCTATCCATATAGTGGGGCCAGCAGGTGCAGCAATAGAAGCTCAGCCTGGGGAGACTGGATTTAGCATTTCCTCTCCATTTTGATAACTATCCATAATCATTTCTGCAAAATACTTCTATGATACCTATGTATGTTTTTTACTTGTACTATATTATACTATCAAGTATCAGTGTACACATACAATGTGACCTGTTACATTAATACAGAGGCCACGGAAGGCCAGATCACTAATAGCCACTGTCCCCTGATATTACACTTTTTTACAATCACTTTGGCACTCATTTCAGAACCTTGATGTCATTTTTCAAAACTCTAGACACTAAACTCACACCCGATGATCAAAATGCACATTTTTCAAAACTCTAACACTTTTTTACAATTGCTTGGATACAATACACATCAACCTCAGATCATTTGTTCATTGAACTAAAATGACACAACTTAACATCAAAGTATTACCATTTCAAAATGCAATTCACACATTACATCTGAGATCACTGTCTATTCATTTCATTACAAAGATCTAACTATCAATTGATACAGCTGCTCAAAATGATAAGTGACTGTTGCATTACTCTTAATGCATAATTTTATGGAAACTGACAAACAATATTCCATGTTTCGATCATGAAAGTTTCAGGATAATGAGATCCATTGACATCAATAAACGAGGAGCATGAACCAGTTGGACTACATTATCTATGGATGTAATATTTCATCATCATTCATCATCATGTAGCACTTTTCCACACCATGTTTGCAGTGTGGAAGGAAAGTTTGAAATTCTTTCTCTAATACCTGTTTTTCTCTCTTGTATACTTAAGAAAGATAAGGTCAAGCTAGAAGGTCAGGCCAGAAGGTAGTTTGATTTCTGTTTGTTATTTACGATGAGAATCTTGGAGACAATGTCAAACAGTATGATTGAAGTGCCTGCTCCCTAATCCATGTGTTGATCTATGAACTCTGTCCTATAATGATATAAATTCTGCTTAGCTAACTTTTAAGATAACATAGTAATGACTTTCTGATTATAACCAGCTCTTTGATTTTTGTGTATAAAAGCTCTGACTGTTAAAATGAAGGCAGAGCGACTTTGGGATCTACTTGAGTCACTGTTCCTCTCCACGCTGCGTGTATTAAAGGCATTGCAACTAACGCTCCAACCTGGTTGAAGATGATTGTTCTTCCACATCAGATTTGACATTACTGTATGTATGCAGGCCCTTGTAATTGCTTTTCCAATACTGCCAACTGGTTATTGATGATTGATTTCACATTGTGGTACGAGTATCGAGTGAATTGAGTGCTATCCACCCCAGCAACACAGTGATAACATGGAGCCGGCAAGTCATCCAGGTCACAATAGAGGTCAAGCAGTGGGAGGAGGAAGACGTGGTGGTCAAAGGAATGGAAGGGGACATGCACCCCTTCTGAGAGGTGGTCGTGGGCCTCGTCATAGAGGAGGGCTTAGGCCTCACCAGAGAGGCAGCCATGGGCCTCATTTGAGAGGTGTTGGGGGAACGTGGTAGAGGACAAGGCCACGGACCAGACAGCGGCAGCAACAGCAAATAGTGTCCAGTGAAATCCGAGAAATAGTTGTAGAGCATGTTGTAAATCATGGCATGACCATGACTGAGGCAGCTACAATGATTCAATCAAACCTCAGAATCAACTCAGGATCAACTGTAGCCTCAATCATCAGAAATTTCCGTACTGAGAAGCGGCAAGTCTTCAGCATGCACTAAACATTAGGCTACTCTCAATTGTCAAATGACTGTATACTGCATACCAATGTGTAGCACAGAGTATAGTGTGCCTTTTGAAAGAAATGCAGACAGAGTGAAGCAGCTGATGACTGAGTATGTTCAGGTATGTTCAGTTTCAAGATGCCTCTTGTGAAAAATGGTTGTGAGAACCTGAACCTGAACACAGGGCTGATGGAAATTCAGAAGTACAGTAATCAATCCTTTGTTTTACACTAAGCCAGGTGAGGAACACTGCAGTTGACATTTTACTGTAGTTTTGTTCTTTTTTGTAGCTAATTATTGTTGCATGGATTCAAAGAAACCTATGGTGTGATTTGATTGTATTGCATCAATACATTTCAGATTTTGTTCAATGATTCCACTGTGTCTGTAGTATTCTCTCTACTAGTCCTTTTACAGTGATGTATTTATGTGTAGTACCATAATGAAACATGTATCACATATTTTGTACTACAATATTTAATGATTGTACGAACAACTACACAGTGAAACTATCGGTATCTTCTGTGTGGGTGATCTAAATAAATGTTACTATGGTATTTCATGATAAATGAATTATTTGAACCAACAAGTCTGCAAGTGCAAGGTTTCTTTAAAGATATGAATGCACAATGCAATGTTTTGAACATTGGACAGCCTGTGTTACAATTGATGACCGTTTTGAGTTTTGTGTCTAGAGTTTTGAAAAATGACATCAAGGTTCTGAAATTAGTGACAAAGTGATTGTAAAAAACTGTATATTCATCCTATTTAATGTGCTCTTTTAAAATGTACTTTTCTTTTTTATGTTGCCATTTCTGTTCTACCAATGTTTCAGTTGTTAGCCAAAGATTGACAGAGTACATCTCATACACACAGGCCAGACAGCAAAGATTTCTTTTTGAAATTCAATTACAAATGCTGCATGAACTCATCAATACGATTAGAGCTCCTGAAAGCAATATAACTAACTCACTCTACAGCATCTCATTAGCAGTGAAAAGAAACCAAGAAAGTTGGGACAGTCGACTGTTTACCACTATGTAACATCACCTTTTCTTTTAATAACACTTATTAAGCACTTGGGCACTGAAGACACCACTTGGTTAAGTTTAGCAAGTGGGATTTCCCCCCATTCATCCATTATGCATTTCCTCAGCTGCGCAACTGCACAGGGCCTTCGTTGTCTTAATTTGCACTTCATAGTGCGCCACACATTCTCAATTCGGAGACAGGTCAGGACTGCAGGCAGGCCATGCTAGCACCCGCACTCTCTGCCTACGCAACCATGCGCTTGTAATCTGGGCAGAATGTGGTTTGGCGTTATCCTGCTGAAAAATGCAGGGACGTCCCTGGAAAAGACGATGTCTGGATGGCAGCATATGTTGCTCCAAAATGTGTACATCTCTTTCTGCAAAAATGGTGCCCTCACAGATGTGCGAGTTACATGACAGACAGACACTCATACACACTGTCACACCCACACACACACACACACTTTCACAGACAGACACACGCACACACACTCACTTTCACACAGAGACAGACACACAAACACAGAGACAGACACACACACACTCACTTTCACACAGAGACACACAAACACATACACTTTCACACAGACACACACACACATACATACATACATACATACATATATAAGGAAAAGAAACAATACATTTAAAAATCACAAAAAGATGTAATAAAGTACAGAAAATCTAAATGTAATAAAATGTGATCTTTAATACACACAAATATGTATGGCTGGTCGGATGCGTCTTGGACTCGGGTTCCTCTTCATTACGTATAATGCTTTTGCCTTTTGCTATAGCTTTCCGTGGAGGGGATCGTGGGTGAGTTTGTACCATTCTTGGGAGGCTCTGCCTTGTTGGGGCGGAGCTGTGATCCAGGTGAACAGCAGATCGGACATAGGTGGGCATGTGGGCGGAGGAGGAAGGCCGGTCAAGCAAATAAGCTTGCTAAGGTACGCAGCAGCAGCAAGCAGCCCCACCATCCAGTCAGCCAGCCAGTCTGGCTGGCAGTGACTGAGTGGTTGACAGACGGCAAGCAACGGAATGTACGTGCTCTGTGATGTCATAGGAGTCACCTGAGAGAGATGTTTGTGATGTCATCGCTGAGCTGGCTGGCTCTGTGTGTCTTGCTGGCTGTGTGTGTGTGTGTGAGAGAGAGAGAGACTTTTTGACTTTTATCAGACTTCATTGCCTGTTTGCAACACGCAATAATTCATACAAAAGAAAATAAATAAATAAATAAAAAATAGTGTTCCCCTTTGTTTGTCTCCCCCCAACAAGCATTAACTCCGCCACTGATCTGTACACTTTTAAAGAAAGCAACCCAATACACACAACAAAACAACCATCAAATACTAAACCCTATAAATGAATTACATAATAAAAACCAACTCCCTGTCATACAATTCACAAAGGGCATCATTAATACACCAGACCTGTTCAAAACTCTCCAAATCATTCATCAGCCTGTAATAGTTAAACTCTAGTCTGACTCTGCACTTGACCAGCATGGCAAACACTCTCACTGCATCCTCACTGCCCTCCCCACACACTCTGTTCTTCCTAGTCTTATAGACGGCCATTTTAGCCTGGCCCAGCAAGAAGTTTACCAGCTGGTCCACATGTTTGGTCTTTCTGGTGTATCGCGCCCCTAAAATAAAAACCTTTGTGTTAAAAATCAGGTTAAGATCAGTAAAAAGACGAGTTAAAAGACTAAAAATGGGTGACAACCGAGAGCAAGTGCTGAAACAGTGAAACACGGTCTCTCTCTGAGCACAGAATGGGCAGGCGTCGGACACAGCAGGGTTAAGAACAGTAATAAAAGAATTGACAGCAATAATGGTGTGTAACACCCTCCACTGCAGATTGCCAGCTCTCTTATTGAGGGGGGCTTGTACAGGCTTCTCCAGGCGGGCGCAGTGTCTTCCCCCAGCCCCAGCCTGTAAAGTAATTTTAGGAATCACAAAGAAACAGTTGAAAGTGCTAAATAAGTATTTTGATGCACCATATTAATTTAGGAAATTTACATGTTGTTTTTCATCAGCTTCTGTATCTGATGGCTCCACATCACTGGCTGGATTGACAGCAACGACACTCTAAAAAAAGAAGTGTTAAGTTTGAGCATTCAGGACTTGTTTTGAAGATCCTGAATATCACTGGTCCACAATTTATCTGTGAAACTATGGGTTAATCTCCATATACAAAATACTTTTCACACACACTTTAAATTTACAACTAAATTTACATGTTGATGTCTTTCGTCAGCTTCTGTATTTGATGGCTCAATATAACTGGTTGCATTAACAGCAACGGCACACTACAAGAAAATAACATTATATTTAAACATTCAGGACTGGTTTAGCATCACCTCGAATATCCCTAGCCCTTGAGGTCGATTGTTATTGTGGTCTTCAAGACCAGTGCTTCTCAACCTTAGTCCTGGAGGAGGCCCACTGTCTGCTGATTTTCATTACAACAACATTGTAGGTTATATCAGTGACTGTGGTCCTAAAGTACCCCTATGCCTGCTGTTTTTTTTCCAGTTGAGCTCTTAATTACCTAATTGGCTTAACTGAAGCCATTTAACCCTTTTCCCAGGTCTTTGGTTGTTGATGAGTTACAAAGAGCTGGATTGTGGCCCGCCATGACTGGAAGTGAAGAACACTCACTCTAGGCCTTTAACTTAATGTTCATATGTAGGGGCCTATCCATCTGATTTGTTTTTGCACATTTATTAACAGAAAAATTGATGGTACGTGAAATCATCTGAGCTGAAAAACATAATGTTCCACCAATAATAAAATAAATGTATTAATTAAAATTATAGAGATAATAGAATGTTCACAGATTATTAGTTCAGAAAATAAAATATTTTTTTATATCTTAAATAGAATTAACACTCAAATCAGTTGTAGGGTAAACAAGGTCTATTTTTTGGATTGATTTTATAATTATACATGTATGGCTGCATGAAGCTTACCTGAGAATCTGATATTTTAGTAACTTTGTTGCTTCTTGTTGGGTAGTCCACGTTTGCCGCCGTTCTTTTTCTGTAAATGTAAATCAAAAGGCAATAATTACATACTGTAATTAAAATACAAAAAGTATAAACATTGTATTATTATTTTTGTATCCTGTTTCTCCATCTCGATGCTGTTCTTTTTGGAATTGCATATCTAGGTTTACTTAAATACTGTTTATAAGATTGTAAACTCATCATCCAAATTTCTTCATTTGCCAAACTTTATGTAGTGCGCTTGCAGTTTCAGAAGAAGAAAAAAAACTGTAACAGATGGGATATGTAGTACTTTATACTCGAGTGGTCTATGCGATTACACCCTGTTGGTGTTATTAAGAACGCCAAGTACCAGAATGCAGAGCGGGACTGTTTTTTGTGCCGTGACTTGTCGGGGGAAAAACGGACGAGAAGGTGAAGGTAGTATGGCGGTGATGCACGCGTTGGTGAAGTGGGAAAGCGGGGTCGACAAAGACTCTTACAGCGTGATTCCCACTGCTTGCTTTCGCAATTTTGATTTATTCAGCATTGCTGATGATGACGAAGAGACGACTCGAAACTTCAGAGCAGAGTGGAGAGACACGAACAAACCTCCAAAAGGTGGATGGCCTGTCCATGAAGCGCAGATCATTATGACTGGTAACAATGTTTATTTAAAAAAAAAACATTAAAGTCTTTACATGCTATTTGATATATACAATCACAGTATATTTGAAATGAATGTTTAAGTTATTAATGTGTTGTACGTCTAACATACTCTTATAACATGGTAGGTGGTGGTGAGGGCGCTAAAAACTCGTCATACTTGACTGGCATTTGTAAGAACGATTTATTGTGTGTTGTGCTTTACAATAAAATCCCCCAAATCACAAAATAAATTAAACCAGATATAATTTAACTTCAGTTTTGATTCAGTGTTGGCTGTTCATCTTAATTTGTATGGTCAAAGCACAGTATTTTTATGACAAATAAATATAATCCCCAAATATCTGTGGACATAATGCAGGGTTTTATTTATTTTATTTTTATTTTAGGAAAAGAAGGCGAACTAAGAAGAAAACTTAATGACCTAACAAAAATGCCCTGTCCTAAAATGAAGAGAGTACCTAAACCAAACAAAAAACTTCAAATTTCAGATGATAGTGACCTTGATGAACCACAGTTACCGGTGAGATAATTACTGCAAATATTAAATAAATGTATTGCAGGATTGTTTTTTTTTAATCATATTCATATATATATATATATATTTTAATTTTAAACTCTTTTCCTCTCTGAATACAGCACAAAATAAGAAAGAAAACCGATGGAGCTTCAAGAATTAGATCCCGTCATATTCTACAGACATTTAAAGAGTCCAGTGAAGTTGAGCTACAGCAAAACGTTAAGCAGCTCGAAAAGGAAAACACAAGACTTAAAAATGAAAACCAATGTCTTCGAAACCGTATGGTTGATGGTAAGTTTTTTTATTTATAGCAAATAATTCCTTACCTTGATAAATGTTATTCTTCAGTAATTTAGATTCCAGAGTAATGTATTATAGTTGATCATACTGAAGTAATCTAGAACCACAATACAGACTCTTAATGTGCACTGTCTAATAGTTTAATAATACTGATTATTAAATAAAGTTTTTCAACATAACTTCATAATCCTACATTAATGACTATATGCATTACATTAGACCTGGAAATTCTTGTATTTTATCTTTTTTATTTTTTTCGTAGCTAATGTTAATGACCCACAAAAAGGTCAGTTTGCCAATAACATAGAGCAAGTCTCTCAAGTATAATTGCAGGCATTGATGGTTTTGTTTTCACTTTGCATTAAATATATTACTAGAAATGATTATCATTTAATACTAAGGTTTTTTTCTCCAGAGATTCCAGACCTTTTGGACAATCTGAAAAAAATTGTAACAAAAGCCACATTTATCAGCAATGAAGACAAAAGTGTGTCACCATCAAGTGGTTCTGACAGCCCCACAGCAAATTGTTCTGAATCTGACAAAGAATCACCAAAACAGGTATAACACTCTTGGTCTACAATATTACAAAGACAAGGTAAAAATATATATATTGAAAACAAATATTGGTTGTAAACAATCTAATGATGCTACATTATCAGTTATATTCATAGTTATAGTTGATAATAAGAATGTAATTGAATTATGGGTGTCACAGATTCACTGACTTTATTATGTCTGTAAATTAATAAACTTAGAATTGAGACATACTGTGGTCTTTAATAACACATTTCTGTAACAAAATCACAGCCTTACTGATAATGTATTCCACTTAACATAATATAAGAATAGTTTGGGGATAAACTTGTTTTTTATTTACCATTGTCTTTTAGGTGGAAAAGTTCCCAGGCACTGGAGTTTACATTGACAAACTGTCCTGGATCCTTGCAGAGAGGTGCAGCACGAATACGTCATATGCAAGAACCCTGACGGTTGTTGTCTTTGACTTTCCAACATTACTAAAGAGCAATCTTCGTGGTGGTGGCAGCAAGAGAGATCCAACTTCGGAGACATTAAGATCCTCATTGATGTTATTGAGGATCATATACAGCTGCCTTCGGAAGGACACGACGTGTTTCAGTTGCGGGGCTTTGCAGCCCAGCGGGACCCTCTTAATGCCGGACATCAGCTGCCCGAGCCGGTGCGGATGAACGGAGGGACGTTAGACAGCGTTACCTTCCGGGCAGGAGCAGCGAGCGGCAACACCGGGGTGAAAGTGTCGTCTAACACTGTGCCATTAGCCACTAGCTGATTGAGCAGATCAGTGGTTTTTAAGAAGATAACAATGGCAGCAGACTTGATATTTTCACACCCTGCTACCTCCCCAACCGCTAACACACACTGCTCTAGGGGGCAGAACTGCACCGGAGCGATCTTGACTCCATGGCGTCGGGTCAGTTTTTCAAAAGACGCATTCAGGGGGTCCGACCCCCCGACCCGGGAAGAACTACCGGTACTCCCCCCTCCCCTCCCCTGTTCCCCCACAATAAGAAAAGCACTGAAAACAGAAGACAAAATAAACAAACTGAAAAAAGTAAAGCAACAAAAAAACGCAGCCAAAGGACAGAGCTCTCAGCAGCACTCCCGCTCACTGCAGACCCCTCCCACACACTCCCAGCTGAGAGAGAGAGAGAGAGAGAGAGAGAGAGAGAGTTAGTGTCTGTCTGTCTCTCTCTCTCTCTCTCTGTAGATGCATCATAGGGAACATATGTAACAATCTCTCTTTTTGTTTACCAAAAATGAGAATGAACGTATTTCAAGTGGGTGTTGCCTTGGTTGGAAACGTTTTAAGATTATTTATGAAGTGTAAAGTGGATTTGTCTCAGTTCTCCGTAGTTTTCAATGTATGTGCCATTCAGTAGCGTTCATGTTACAGATGTGCCCTATGCAGTGGTAGGGTCAATAAAATGTCAGTAAAACTTTATTTTAGCAATTATGGAGGGGAAGAACTGCAAATAGCGGGTCCCCACTAATTATCTAACTTACCAACAACGTTTCAAATTAGGTCTTGCGAAGCTGCCAAATAATGCTGTATAATCGTATGTGTCTTCATACACCGGCTGCTATAGTCTGATAGCTTTGATTATATATACATATTTTCTCGTGAACCACAAATGCTATTTGCTTGATTTTTACAGAGTATGTTATAAATACCATTGTTATGAAGCCTGACAAATTGTATGCTGTAATTATGAATATTTTCAAATCATTTGTTTGTTTTTCCTAACATGTTACAAATGTTCCCTATGTGAAAGATGCATTATATCTTAATAACGTCTAAACAATTAAAGATATACAGATTATTATTTTCGGTAAAGTTATAACACATTGCTATTAACTATGTGTGTCAGTAAAAGTTTAAAAAATCCTAATAATTTTTTATTGATCCTGCAAAATAGGTGTTTAGGGAACATTTGTAACATTAGGGTTACGATTTGCCATAGACGCGGAATGAGTTTGATTGTGATGTTAAATGGGGTTTAAAGACGCAGTCGCCTCGGTGCTGATTACTATTGCTGTGTTTCTCCACTTCTACTCCATGCTTGGGAACGCCCACATCCAGTGACGTCAAAACCGGTGGAAAAGCGGGCCGGTTCAAAAAAGATCAGCTGGATCCCAGGCCGAGCAGCAGCTCCGGCTCCAGCACCGGCACCATGTCGCTGGAAAAGCGCTAAGTGAGCTCACAGTGAGCTCAGTGTAATGTCTGCTCTGGTGAGCTCACAGTGTGACCTAGTCGTTAGTTCACGTCTTCACTGGGTAGTCCATGACAACTCAATTCTTGGGCTTAATTGGTCAAAATGACCATTGGTTGAAGGTACTCAGGGACTGATGTGTAGAGAGACTTATTAAACCTGCAGGATTGTGGTTTTCCCAGAACAGAATTAACCAGTGTAGCGTTATGTTGGGTGTATTCTGATAAGAGCATTTTAGCTCTGAGCTGAAGCACTGATCTAAAGAAGACCTCTCCCCCCCAAATTTATCAGATTTCCTTAACTCATCAGCATGTGAACTGGTTTACATCAAAGTGACAGTCTTGGGAGGATGGCACCAAGAATGGGCCAAATAGCTTGGAATCCCTGCTGTGAGATGTCTGGGGAAGGGGGCCTGTAGGAAATAAAAACTCTTTGAAATGGACGAGAGCCGAAATCCCGACACAGAGCTACGAACCCGTGCCAACCGGCATTTCCAAAAGATGGCATGGATTGACATCAGTCATACATCAAGCCCCCCTCCAATAGGACACTGGGGGCTGAAGCCGAAATCCAATCTCACAAACTAAAGAACCAATCACCTATTGATCTGACAGGCGTATAAAGGGTAACGCACGGCATCTCTCTCTCTCTCTCACCTAAACCAGTAACTCGCTGCCACAGCTCAACTTGTATCTCTGTTGCCAGAACCGGAACCAGAAACCAACTAAGTCTTTACCAGCAACAGAAGGGTTAAACTGGGAGAAGGAGATTGAGCCGTACGAAGAATTCTTTTAAAGGACTTTATTAAATAAAGAACTTTACAGACTGCGCTGCCCGCCTGTGCCCAGCCATCCAGCTGGACAATTGACTAAGTCGACTGAATACGAAAGTCATTTAAATAGCTATTTGAGTCTTAAGAAACTTGACCCTTGGAACGAACAGGGCCCTGCTTTCCTCAAAGACTTTGTCTTCAAGTAACTACGGTGGAACCCTGCTTACAAAGAAGATTTTGTGCACAACCTTGGAGCCTTCAAACCAGTGGAAAATCTGTTTGGAAAAGACTCTACATTCGCGAAACCCCAACTTCCAGGTGCATCGACTGAGTGGAAGTTCTTGGACAAAGCCGAACCGGACTGCCTTTGTTCCAAACCACACGGACCTCGTGCCGTGTGCTGTTATCTGAGCCCGAAGCCAGAGAGGCCTCTCTGCGACGAAGTTCACATAAGTTTAACAGTTTGGAGTTTGTGATTCATGACATTTGAGAAATCAATTAGAAATGTTAATCTGTGATTCATAACTCTAGAATGTGTAATATCATTTAGTTTTCTTAAATATAAATGTGTGTTGCATTCAACTGTTTTGTTGATAATTTTAGAAATAAAATCTGTCAACGCCGAGAAATATCTTCTCATTCCTGTTTAACTGTTTAGTCTGAAATTGACACAAGTTAATAGACACCAGATTATAGGTGGCCCTGCCTATCCTTAATCATTGAATAATAATCAGTTAAGGGAAATTGTGGTAACAAGTAATGATAGGATCTTTCTCTCCACCTAAACGTTAATGAGACTGATATATATATAACGAGAAGTTACCTGACATAAATACTAACCTGCATAGTTATTGAATGTCTGACTAACAATACTAATGAGAGACTCACCTTCGTCTTACTAACCGGTATTGTAGTCAATGTGTTTATAACCTTTTTTGTTTAATGATTTGTGTGTTATCATATGCGATCCCATGGTCTTTGATTTGGTCACGGAAGTGATTTGTCTTTGATTTGTTGATCTAGAGTTGAATTTTAATTAGTTTTTCCCTTTTGTATAATTAGTGTAGTGCTACATTTAGTCTTTGTTTTTGAATAAATTTGACAATTTATATCTTTGGAATTGGTGTCTGCGTCCAATTATTACAGAAATTGAGTTCTACAAGATTCCAGGATTCGTGATAAGGTGATACTATAAATTCACTTCTTTAATTGAATTTTATAAGTGTACCTTACGCTACACCTTTGACCACCACGTCTTCCTCCTCCCACTGCTTGACCTCTATTGTGACCTGGATCACCTGCCGGCTCCATGTTATCGCTGTGTTGTTGAGGTGGATAGCACGCATTTCACTCGATACTCGTACCACAATGTGAAATCAATCATCAATAACCAGTTGGCAGTATTGGAAAAGCAATTACAAGGGCCTGCATACATACAGTAATGTCAAATCTGATGTGGAAGAACAATTCCTTTATCCCTCTGTTCTCCACCAGGGTTGTGCTGTTCGCCTCGATTGGCAAGTTTGCAGTGTGAGGAGTGGATCCATGTCGTCGTTCCTAGGCACTTCACAGCTGTGTGGGTGGTCAGGAGCACCTGGTAGGGCCCTGTCCACCTGGGCTGTTGGGAGGACTTTCTCTTGTGTGCTTTGATATACACAGTCACCTTGCTGGAAGGGGTGGTAAACCTGCTGGGATGGTTCAGTCTGGGCGGCTTTCATCTGTGAATGGACAGCTTCGAAAGCACGTGTTAGTCCCATACAAAAAGACAACAGAGCATCATCCATCAAGTGGATGTCCATTTCCCTTACAGACAATGGAGGAGTGATGGAGAGTCTCATAAGTCATCCCATAATAATCTCACACAGAGAAAGACCTGTTTTTCTCAATTTGCTGACGATTTCATTGTCATTAGGACTATAGGAAGGGGATCTGGACGTTTGAGTCCTGTTTGTTTGCATATATTAGACAGCTTATTCTTTAATATCCCATTTTGTTTCTCCACTGCTCCAGCTGACTGAGCCTGATGGGGCAGTGAAAATGTTGTTTACCTCGCAGGGCTTTGCATAGTTCCTGCACTATTGTCCCAGTGAAGTGAGTGTTCCTATCACTGGAAATTTCCCTGGAATGCGAAATCTACATATAACATCCCTTAACTGTATTTTTGCTACTTTTACTACTTCAGCCTTCCTACGGGATAGGCTTCAACCCATTTAGAACACCTATATATTATTACAAGTATATATTCATATCCACAACATTTAAGCTTTTGAACACAATCTATTTGCATATTGCAGGATTATGAGCTTGACAAATGTGGCAAGTTCTACAATATTGCTAAGCTGTTACTATAAAACCTGGGGCAAACCAATTTAAAAGACTGATGCACACATCCCCCCTTTGCCCGTGTGGCCAACACCATGCGCCACATGGGCAAACCAGGGAAAGAGTGCCTGTGAGGCAACCAATGCATTAGCAAATGTTTGAGCTCTCTTATGGAAGGTGCAGTGGCCAGTTGCAATTTCCTGGAGCTTTTACAGTGCATCTCAAATTAAATTTCATCCAGCCCCAGGTCATAAAAGTCAAACCCTAGTTACGACATACATAACACATACATTTTGTTGCTTCAAAGAGAATACAAAAGTCAGCAAAACATTCTTTTTTACAAATTCAGTTTGTAAACTGTATTGTACATATATTTGTTGTGTTTTGATTTATAAACATTATACATTGTACAAATCTTAAGTGAAGGGCAATGGACTGATTCTGACTTCATGGCTGTCATTCTATTCATTTGAATAATGTGACATCTCCACTAATAGTACATTATAAATTAAACTATCAATAGAAGAATATGTGCTACTGCGGACGTCATCTGAGCAGTTTCACAATATATTGTAGATTCCTATAATCTGGAAAACCTTTAATTATAGTATTTTAACTTATTTCTCCACTGAGTCAAGCATCACTTCAGCGTAGTGGACCTCAGCATTGGTCTGTTCAAGTTGCTGTGAGGCTGTCTTTAAAGCCGCGCCCTCGGCCTACTGTGTCTCAACAAGAACACCAGCATCTTCTCCATATGGGTCAGACATCGGTTCCTTCAGGACACGATTCATAATATGCATATCTGCCATGTGGAATAAATCAGTCTGAAGACACAATGTGTGGTTCACACAACATCAGAGATCGTCCTTATAAAAGGCATCTCTATCACATTAGTTGACATTCGCACAATCTATAAGGTTTCTAGTAAAGGGACAATTCAAAATAATAATAATCTTGATTCTAATTTATCTCATTTATCAAATTATTTCAGTACAGCACTCAGCTGTCGTCAGCAGCATCATATCTCCTGTGTTTATTGAATCAGCTTTACTTCCTAGTGTAGATACTCTTTTTGTGTGGAGTTGTCAAAGTTTCAAAACAATGTGCTTATCTTTGTCCTTTTATCTAACTTAAATACCTGAGAACATTACAATAACTATTACAGCAGCTCCTTCAACACCATAGTTAATAGTAGTTGGGTAAATGATGGCAGTTATTAATCTTTGTTTCTCAATTCATTTTTTACCAATAAACCATAATTTGAAATTATTTCCATACTCCTATTATTCCTATTTTCATTATTATTAGTTTTATGCGGTTGTCATCTAGTATGTGATGTATTCGTCTGTATCAACATCAATATTATTATCATTATTAATACAAGCAGTGTAAATTACCATTCATTACACTCTTGCTCTGTTTGTAATAAGTTATGAACCCTTACACGTACTTACAGTCTCTGCCTTGTCTCTGACTTCTCTCTCTCTCTCTCTCTCTCTCTCTCTCTCATCTCAGGCTGCTTGTCTGCTCAGGCGAACAGGGGGAGCAGAGGAGCACATACGGCCCTTGCCCCCTGCCCCCCTCTTCCTAATTGATAGGGTATTTCTGTTTGTGAAAGGACTATTTCCAAACAGTTTTATAACTTGCCATGACTATGTTTCATTAAATTAGTTATGTTACACCTTTAGTTATACCTGTAGTAACTTCATTATTTTCCCTCATATTCCAGTCAATCACCATCAGAGTCTCTCGTGGCAGTACATTTGTCTCACACAGAACAAACTCTCCTTTCTCAACCGCTTTCAATTTTGGATAACATCGCACTGCATCCCAACAGCTGTTCTTTCTCCTATTCCTAATTTCTTACAAGAAAATGCAAGTTATATTTGATCGATTTGTATTATTACTATTTATATACATTTCACTACATTATTGTAGTTAATGAATGTATTTAATCTTTGGAAAATAAGCCTTTTCATTGATCTCAATAATGATGTCCAGGTACTTCAGGAAAGCACATTTTCAAAAAATGTGTCCAGTCAATGATTTCCCCAACTAAGAACCTGCGTGGGCACTAAGACTGTCCTCCTGCGCGGCTCATGTCTTTATTGTGTCACTTCCTCCTATTGAAGTCCAATCTACACCAGTACAGGTTCAGAAGAACTGTTCCCGAATCCAGATTGAACTGATCAATAGTTAATTTCTTACCTACACATTGTATTTAGGGATCTATTTCTAGGGATTTAAAAACTCTTCATTGTGGAACTCATAGCTTCCAAATGAGCACATCGTTAATTTCCTGGAGTATCTGGTTATCTATTTATCAATATGTAAGAAACCTTCACCGAATGTTTGTGGTTGCCTCGGATTCCTATTTCTAAATTTGGCTCTAATTCCATTTCTAACATGTTACTTTTAACTTCTGTATTCGTAAGACCTATTTAAATAACTTAATTTTGTATTATTATTTCTGTTTGCAATAGCATTCTGTGTACAGTTAAATGCTGACTTTCTTGTAGGTCTGTTATTACAACATATTTAACTGGCGTTTTTTAGCTATCATTCTGTAACTATTTGTGACTTATGACTCTCTTAGTCATATTCTGGACTATACAGTACATGAAAAAGTCAAAATATGGACATTTACCTTGCGCAAACTGAAAACGTACAAACATACAAAGAGACACATATTAATTTATATCCATAGTAAATTCAGATACCATGGTTTTGGTTGGCATGTTATATTGACCTGCAGTGTCTCAAACTACCCTTATTTATTACTTATCTAGTAATTTTCCTTCAGTATCTTGAGGACTGTCATTTATACTGAAAAACATATATATATATTTTTAATTTGTCTTCGGGGCATTCAGATTGAATTATGCCTGTTGTCTTTTCTTTCTTTTCTCTAACAAATGTTTTAAGATAGCTAGCTTTGGTTTCTCATTTCTTAATGCTTTGTATTCCTATTTTGCAAAACCGTTTTTAGGTGCTCAAGTCTATCTGAATCAAAAGTCCCATCTTCTGGAAACCTTAATTTTCTGTCACCTATTGTCCAGTCAAACGCACCGCTTCACTCCATAGTTATCATACATGTACCTTACATGTGTACCTTTAAGTGGCGGGTCGCCCGTCTTACTAGAGCTGTTCCCACACAGTAACACGTTTTCCCATTTTCTATGTATCGTTTTGTACACAACAACCAAGGCGTGCAAGCCCGCAAAATAACAATAAACGACAGGGGAGAAAACATAGCAAAAAACAAGAAAACACAAATAATACTAAATCCTATATAGGAATAACAACAAACATGCTTTTCAATGTTTGCATTTATAGAACTTGTATATAACTTAATGACTTTTCTTCATTTACCATAAACACTATAAACTTCTATAAACTATAAACACGTTATTTTATATTATCACCGGCGTATCAGATATTGAACAATTAATTAGCGCTCCTTTTTTTTTTTTTTTCTAATAGTAGGTCAAACCTACGCTGCAGTTTACAAACACACTTAAGCCTGCGGGAACCCAGACAGGAAAACACAGTCCTGTTCCTTCACAAACAAGAAGACACAGTCAAGTCTATGGTAACCCTAAGAAACCATGCTCCTCGGTTATTGGTGTCAATGGATCTCATTATCCTGAAACTTTCATGATCGAAACATGGAATACTGTTTGTCAGTTTCCATAAAACTATGCATTAAGAGTAATGCAACAGTCACTTATCATTTTGAGCAGCTGTATCAATTGATAGTTAGATCTTTGTAATGAAATGAATAGACAGTGATCTCAGATGTAATGTGTGAATTGCATTTTGAAATGGTAATACTTTGATGTAAGTTGTGTCATTTTAGTTCAATGAACAAATGATCTGAGGTTGATGTGTATTGTATCCAAGCAATTGTAAAAAAGTGTTAGAGTTTTGAAAAATGTGCATTTTGATCATCGAGTGTGAGTTTAGTGTCTAGAGTTTTGAAAAATGACATCAAGGTTCTGAAATGAGTGCCAAAGTGATTGTAAAAAAGTGTAATATCAGGGGACAGTGGCTATTAGTGATCTGGCCTTCCGTGGCCTCTGTATTAATGTAACAGGTCACATTGTATGTGTACACTGATACTTGATAGTATAATATAGTACAAGTAAAAAACATACATAGGTATCATAGAAGTATTTTGCAGAAATGATTATGGATAGTTATCAAAATGGAGAGGAAATGCTAAATCCAGTCTCCCCAGGCTGAGCTTCTATTGCTGCACCTGCTGGCCCCACTATATGGATAGAGCCACACCAAGTACAAGAGTCTCCCCATTGCTATTTATATCTCCCTATCCAGTCTTCTTTAAGTGTCAGGGTGGGGTGCCTATTCCCCTGCATGCTTTGAAACCTATAGCACCTGGGACGCACACTTGGGATCCGGTTCCTCTGCCCCTCACATACACATGAGGAATCCCAGGTGCTCAATACGTCATACTGTCTCTTTCATCTCATGTGTAAACTATGGACAAATACATGACTAAACGTGTTTAGTTGCTTTTCCCAGAATGCTTTGTGCCACGATATGCAAATAAGGGGGACTATGATTGGCTCCCTGACATTACCCACACTGCGACTGATGCTACCCATTTCACTACCCAACAAAGACCCATAATATGCGTGTATGCATAGTATGTGTGTGTGTTTCTGTGTGTGTCTGTGTCTGTCTGTCTGTGTGTGAAAGTGTGTGTGTGTCTGTCTGTCTGTCTGTCATGTAACTTGCACATCTGTGAGGGCACCACTAATGCAGAAAGAGATGTACACATATTGTTTATTTTCCATATATATGTATGTATGTATGTATGCATGTCCAATTGCTTTGACAATACAAATGAATTGAATTGAGAGGGAGAGAGAGAGAGTAAGAGAGAGAGAGAGAGACAGACAGACAGACAGACAGAGAGACACACACACACACACACACACACACACAGAGAGCCAGCCAGCCAGCTCAGCGATGACATGACGAGCCTCTCTCAGCTTACTGCTATGACATCACAGAGCACGTACATTCCGTTTAACAAATCGTTAAACAAAAAAGGTTATAAACACATTGACTACAATACCGGTTAGTAAGACGAAGGTGAGTCTCTCGTTAGTATTATTAGTCAGACATTAAATAACTACGCAGGTTAGTATTTATGTCAGGTAACTTCTCGTTATATATATATCAGTCTCATTTACATTTAGGTGCCGAGAAAGATCCTATTTGTTACCACAATTTCCCTTAACTGATTATTATTCAATGATTAAGGATAGGCAAGGCCACCAATAATCTAATGTCTATTAACTTGTGTCAATTTCAGACTAAACAGTTAAACAGGAATGAGAAGATATTTCTCGGCGTTGACAGATTTTATTTCTAAAATTATCAACAAAACAGTTTAATGCAACTCACATTTATATTTAAGAAAACTAAATGATATTACACATTCTAGAGTTATGAATCACAGATTAACATTTCTAATTGATTTCTCAAATGTCATGAATCACAAACTCCAAACTGTTAAAGTTATGTGAACTTCATCGCAGAGAGGCCTCTCTGGCTTCGGGCTCAGATAACAGCACACGGCACGAGGTCCGTGTGGTTTGGAACAAAGGCAGTCCGGTTCGGCTTTGTCCAAGAACTTCCACTCAGTCGATGCACCTGGAAGTTGGGGTTTCGCGAATGTAGAGTCTTTTCCAAACAGATTTTCCTATGGTTTGAAGGCTCCAAGGTTGTGCACAAAATCTTCTTTGTAAGCACGGTTCCACCGTAGTTACTTGAAGACGAAGTCTTTGAGGAAAGCAGGGCCCTGTTTGTTCCAAGGGTCAAGTTTCTTAAGACTCAAATAGCTATTTAAGTGACTGACACTTTCGTATTCAGTCGACTTAGTCAATTGTCCAGCTGTAAAACTCCACTGATCAGGTGGGTCTGTGAAGTTATTTATTTAATAAAGTCCTTTAAAATAATTCTTCGCTCAATCTCCTTCTCATAGTTTAACTCTTCTGTTGCCGGCAAAGACTTGGTTGGTTTCTGATTCCGGTTCTGGCAACAGAGCTACAGGTTGAGCTGTGGCAGCGAGTTTCTGGTTCAGGTGAGAGAGAGAGAGAGAGAAAGACTGTCCGCTGTTCCTTATAGTCTGTCAGATCAGTAGGTGATTGGTCCCTGAGTTCTTGAGATTGGATTTCGGTTTCAGCCCCCAGTGTCCTATTGGAGGGAGGCTTTATTTATGACTGATGTCAATCCATGCCATCTTTTGGAAATGCCGGTTGGCCTGGGTTCGTAGCTCTATGTCGGGATTTCGGCTCTCATCCACTTCAAAGAGTTTTTATCACCTACAGGCCCCTTTCTCCAGACATCTCATAGCAGAATTCCAAACTATTTGGCCTCTTCTCGGTGCCATCCTCCCCAAAACTGTCACTTTGATGCAAACCAGTTCCAAGCTGATGAGCTAAGGAAATCTGATAACTTTGGGGGGGGAGAGGTCTTCTTTAGATCAGTGCTTCAGCTCAGAGCCCAAATGCTCTTATCCAAATACACCCAACATAACGCTACATATGTATGTATGTATGTATATATGTGTAGAAGGAAAATTAGAAATTATTTTCTTACACCTGTTTTTCTCTCTTGTATACTTAAGAAAGATACGGTCAAGCTAGAAGGTCAGCCCAGAAGATAGTTTGATTTCTGTTTGTTATTTACGATGAGAACCTTGGAGACATTGTCAAACGGTATGACCTACGTGCCTGTTCCCTAAAACCATGTGTTGACCTATGAACTCTGTTCTATAATGATATATGTTCTGCTTAGTTAGCCTTTAAGATAACATAGTAATGACTTTCTAGCATGTATGGATGTATGTATGTATGTATATATATATATATATATATATATGTATGTATGTCCAATTGCTTTGACAATACAAATGAATTGAATTCAGAGGAAGAGAGAGAGAGAGAGAGAGAGACAGACAGACAGACAGACAGCTCAGCGATGACATCACGAGCCTCTCTCAGCTGACTGCTATGACATCACAGTGCACGTACATTCCGTTGCTTGTCGTCTGTCAACCACTCAGTCACTGCTAGCCAGACTGTCCCTAAGACAAAGTGTACAATACTTCAATTATATCTCCTCCAGACAGATAAAGAGTATTAAGAGCTACGATGAAGTTACCCAGGAGACGTAAAAAGCTTGCATCACCTTGTATTTCCTGGAGGTCACCCATCCAAGTACTAACCAGGCCCTGGCCCGTTTAGTTTCCAAGGTCTGATGAGATCGGGCACGTTCAGGACGGTGTGGCCGCAAGCCGAGATGCCTGGCTGCATGATGTCTCTTAAAGGCTGGCGGGTATTGACGGAAGTTCCAGCAAAAAAAAAAGAAATAAGAAAAATGGAGGGAAAAATATCAGTGCAGCAAAGGGTGTTAAATGTAGCTGGGTACGTGTACAATACTTCAATTATATCTCCTCCAGACAGAAAGCGAGTATTAAGAGCTACGATGAAGTTACCCAAGTGATGTAAAAAGCTTGCAGCACCTGGTATCTCCAGGAGGTCTCCCATCTAAGTACTGACCAGGCCCTGCCCCGTTTAGCTTCCGAGATCTGACGAGATCGTGCGCATTCAGGATGGTGTGGCCACAAGCCGAGATGCCTGGCTGCATGATGTCTCTTAAAGGCTGGAGGATATTGACAGAACTTCCAGCAAAATAAAGAAGAAAAAAGAAAAATGGAGGGAAAAATATCAGTGCAGCAAAGGGAGTTGAAAGTAGCCGGGTACGTGTACAATTCTTCAATTATATCTCCTCCAGACAGAAAGAGAGTATTAAGAGCTATGATGAAGTTACCCAGGAGACGTAAGAAGCTTGCAGCACCTGGTATTTCCAGGAGGTCTCCCATCCAAGTACAGAATAGACACTGCCCCGTTTAGCTTCCGAGATCTGATGAGATTGGGCGCGTTCAGGACGGTGTGGCCGCAAACCAAGAGGCCTGGCTGCATGATGTCTCTTAAAGGCTGGCGGGTATTGACGGAACTGCCAGCAAAAAAAAAAGAAATAAGAAAAATGGAGTGAAAAATTTCAGTGCAGCAAAGGGAGTTGAAAGTAGCCGGGTACGTGTACAATTCTTCAATTATATCTCCTCCAGACAGAAAGAGAGTATTAAGAGCTATGATGAAGTTACCCAGGAGACGTAAGAAGCTTGCAGCACCTGGTATTTCCAGGAGGTCACCCATCCAAGTACTGACCAGGCCCTGCCCCGTTCAGCTTCCGAGATCTGACAAGATCGGGCGCGTTCAGGACGGTGTGGCCGCAAGCCGAGAGGCCTGGCTGCATGATGTCTCTTAAAGGCTGGCGGGTATTGACGGAACTTCCAGCAAATAAAAAAAAAAAAAGAAAAAAAGAAAAACGGAGGGAAAAAAATCAGTGCAGCAAAGGGTGTTGACAGTAGCCGGGTACGTGTACAATTCTTCAATTAAATCTCCTCCAGACAGAAAGAGAGTATTAAAAGCTACGACGAAGTTCCCCAGGTGACGAAAAAAGCTTGCAGCGCCTGGAATTTCCAGAAGGTCTCACATTCAAGTAATGACCAGGCCCTGCCCAGTTTAGCTTCCGAGAGCTGACGAGATGGGGCGCGTTCAGGACGGTGTGGCCGCAAGCCAAGAGGCCTTGCTGCATGATGTCTCTTAAAGGCTGGCGGATATTGACGGAACTTCCAGAAAAAAGAAAAAAGAAAAAGAAAAATAAAAAGATGGATGGAAAAATATCAGTGCAGCAAAGGGTGTTGACAGTAGCTGGGTACGTGTACAATACTTCAATTATATCTCCTCCAGACAGAAAGAGAGTATTAAGAGCTACGATAAAGTTACCCAGGAGACGTAAAAGCTTGCAGCACCAGGTATTTCCAGGAGGTCTCACATTCAAGTACTGACCAGGTCCTGCCCCGTTTAGCTTCCGAGATCTGACGAGATCGGGCACGTTCAGGATGGTGTGGCCACAAGCCGAGATTCCTGGCTGCCTGATGTCTCTTAACGGCTGGCGGGTATTGACGGAATTTCCAGCAAAAAAAAAAAAAAAAAAATAGAAAAATGGAGGGAAAAATATCAGTGCAGGAGAGGTTGTTGAAAGTAGCCGGGTACGTGTACAATTCTTCAATTATATCTCCTCCAGACAGAAAGAGAGTATTAAGAGCTACGATGAAGTTACCCAAGTGATGTAAAAAGCTTGCAGCACCTGGTATTTCCAGGAGGTCTCCCATCTGAGTACTGACCAGGCCCTGCCCCGTTTAGCTTCCGAGATCTGACGAGATCGGGCGCATTCAGGACGGTGTGGCCGCAAACCAAGAGGCCTGGCTGCATGATGTCTCTTAAAGGCTGGCGGGTATTGACGGAACTGCCAGCAAAAAAAAAGAAATAAGAAAAATGGATGGAAAAATTTCAGTGCAGCAAAGGGTGTTGAAAGTAGCCGGGTACGTGTACAATACTTCAATTATATCTCCTCCAGACAGAAAGAGAGTATTAAGAGCTACGATGAAGTTACCCAAGTGACGTAATAAGCTTGCAGCTCCTGGTATTTCCAGGAGGTCTCCCATCCAAGTACTGATCAGGCCCTGCCCCGTTTAGCTTCCGAGATCTGACGAGATCGGGCGCATTCAGGACGGTGTGGCCACAAGCCAAGACGCCTGGCTTCATGATGTCTCTTAAAGGTTGGTGGGTATTGACGGAACTTCCAGCAGAAAAATAAAATAAAAATAAAAATAAAAAAATGGATGGAAAAATATCAGTGCAGGAAAGGGTGTTGAAAGTAGCCGGGTACGTATACAATTCTTCAATTATATCTCCTCCAGACAGATAGAGAGTATTAAGAGCTACGATGAAGTTACCCAGGAGACGTAAAAAGCTTGCAGGACCTGGTATTTCTAGGAGTTCTCACATTCAAGTACTGACCAGGCCCTGCCCCGTTTAGCTTCCGAGATCTGATGAGTTCGGGCGCGTTCAGGACAATGTGTCCGCATGCCAAGAGGCCTGGCTGCATGATGTCTCTTAAAGGCTGGAGGGTATTGACGGAACTTCCAGCAAAATAAAGAAGAAAAAAGAAAAATGGAGGGAAAAATATCAGTGCAGCAAAGGCTGTTGAAAGTAGCCAGGTACGTGTACAATACTTCAATTATATCTCTTCCAGACAGATAGAGAGTATTAAGAGCTACGATGAAGTTACCCAGGAGACGTAAAAAGCTTTCAGTACCTGGTTTTTCCAGGAGGTCTCCCATCCAAGTACTGACCAGGCCCTGCCCCGTTTTGCTTCCAAGATCTGACAAGATCGGGCGCGTTCAGGACGGTGTGGCCGCAAGCCAAGCGGCCTGGCTGCATGATGTCTCTTAAAGGCTGGAGGGTATTGACAGAACTTCCAGCAAAAAAAAATAATAATAAGAAAAATGGAGGGAAAAATATCAGTGCAGCAAAGGCTGTTGAAAGTAGCAGGGTACGTGTACAATTCCTCAATTATAACACCTCCAGACAGATAGAGAGTATTAAGAGCTACGATGAAGTTACCCAGGAGACGTAAAAGGCTTGCAGCACCTGGTATTTCCAGGAGGTCTCCCATCCAAGTACTGACCAGGCCCTGCCCCGTTTAGTTTCCGAGATCTGACGAGATCGGGCGCATTCAGTACGGTGTGGCCACAAGCCGAGAGTCCTGGCTGCATGATGTCTCTTAAAGACTGGCGGGTATTGACGGAACTTCCAGCAAAAAAAAAAGAAAAAAATAAATAGAAAAATGGAGGGAAAAATATCAGTGCAGCAAGGGGTGTTGAATGTAGCCGGTTACGTGAACAATTCTTCAATTATATCTCCTCCAGACAGAAAGAGAGTGTTAAGAGCTACGATAAAGTTACCCAGGAGACGTAAAAAGCTTGCAGCACCAGGTATTTCCAGGAGGTCCCACATTCAAGTAATGACCAGGCCCTGCCCCGTTTAGCTTCCGAGATCTAACGAGATCAGGCGCGTTCAGGACAATGTGGCCGCAAGCCAAGAGGCCTGGCTGCATGATGTCTCTTAAAGGCTGGTGGGTATTGACGGAACTTCCAGCAAAAAAAAAAAAAAAAAAAAAGAAAAATAGAGGGAAAAATACCAGTGCAGCAAAGGGTGTTGAAAGTAGCCGGGTACGTGTACAATTCTTCAATTATATATTCTCCAGACAGAAAGAGAGTATTAAGAGCTACGATGAAGTTCCCCAGGAGACGTAAAAAGCTGGCAGCACCTGGTATTTCCAGACGATCTCCCATCCAAGTACTGACCAGGTCCTGTCCCGTTTAGTTTCCGAGATCTACCGAGATCGGGCGCGTTCAGGACTGTGTGTCCGCAAGCCGAGAGGCCTGGTTGCATGATGTCTCTTAAAGGCTGGCGGATATTGACGGAACTTCCAGAAATAATAATAAAGAAAAAGAAAAATGGAGGGAAAAATATCAGTGCAGCAATGGGTGTTGAAAGTAACCGGGTACGTGTACAATACTTCAATTATATCTCCTCCAGACAGAAAGAGAGTATTAAGAGCTACGATAAACTTACCCAGCAGACGTAAAAAGCTTGCAGCACCTGGTATTTCCAGGAGGTCTCCCATCCAAGTACTGACCAGGCCCTGCCCCATTCAGTTTCCGAGATCTGACGAGATCGGGCGCGTTCAGGATGGTGTGGCCGCAAGCCGAGATCCTGGCTGCATGATGTCTCTTAAAGGCTGGCGGGTATTGACGGAACTGCCAGCAAAAAAAAAAAAGAGAAATGGAGGGAGAAATACCAGTGCAGCAAAGGGTGTTGAAAGTAGCCGGGTACGTGTACAATACTTGAATTATATCTCCTCCAGACAGAAAGAGAGTATTAAGAGCTACGATGAAGTTACCCAGGAGTTGTAAAAGCTTGCAGCACCAGGTATTTCCAGGAGGTCTCACATTCAAGTACTGACCAGGTCCTGCCACGTTTAGCTTCCGAGATCTGACGAGATCGGGCGCGTTCAGGATGGTGTGGCCGCAAGCCGAGACGCCTGGCTGCATGATGTCTCTTAAAGGCTGGCGGGTATTGACGGAACTGCCAGCAAAAAAAAAAAAAGAGAAATGGTGGTAAAAATATCAGTGCAGCAAAGGGTGTTGAAAGTAGCGAGGTACGTGTACAATTCTTCAATTATATCTCCTCCAGATTGAAAGAGAGTATTAAGAGCTACGATGAAGTTACACAGGAGACGTAAAAAGCTTGCAGCACCTGGTATTTCCAGGAGGAAACCCATCCAAGTACTGACCAGGCCCTGCCCCGTTTGGCTTCCGAGATCTGACGAGATCGGGCGCGTTCAGGACGGTGTGGCCGCAAGCCAAGATGCCTGGCGGCATGATGTCTCTTAAAGGCTGGCGGGTATTGACGGAACAGCCAGCAAAAAAAAAAAGAGAAATGGAGGGAAAAATATCAGTGCAGCTAAGGCTGTTGAAAGTAGCCGGGTACGTGTACAACTCTTCAATTATATCTCCTCCAGACAGAAAGAGAGAATTAAGAGCTACGATGAAGTTACCCAGGAGACGTAAAAAGTTTGCAGCACCTCGTATTTCCAGAAGGTCACCCATAAAAGTACTGACCAGGCCCTGCCCCGTTTAAATTCTGAGATCTGATGAGATCGGGCGCGTTCAGGACGGTGTGGCCGCAAGCCGAGAGGCCTGGCTGCATGATGTCTCTTAATGGCTGGCGGGTATTGACAGAACTTCCAGCAAAAAAAAAAAAAAAAAAAAAAAAGAAAAAGAAGAATGGAGGGAAAAATATCAGTGCAGTAATGGGTTTTGAAAGTAGCCGGGTACGTGTACAATTCTTCAATTATATCTCCTCCGAACAGAAAGAGAGTATTAAGAGCTACGATGAAGTTACACAGGAGACGTAAAAAGCTTGCAGCACCTGGTATTTCCAGGAGGAAACCCATCCAAGTACTGACCAGGCCCTGCCCCGTTTGGCTTCCGAGATCTGACGAGATCGGGCGCGTTCAGGACGGTGTGGCCGCAAGCCAAGATGCCTGGCGGCATGATGTCTCTTAAAGGCTGGCGGGTATTGACGGAACAGCCAGCAAAAAAAAAAAGAGAAATGGAGGGAAAAATATCAGTGCAGCTAAGGCTGTTGAAAGTAGCCGGGTACGTGTACAACTCTTCAATTATATCTCCTCCAGACAGAAAGAGAGAATTAAGAGCTACGATGAAGTTACCCAGGAGACGTAAAAAGTTTGCAGCACCTCGTATTTCCAGAAGGTCACCCATAAAAGTACTGACCAGGCCCTGCCCCGTTTAAATTCTGAGATCTGACGAGATCGGGCGCGTTCAGGACGGTGTGGCCGCAAGCCGAGAGGCCTGGCTGCATGATGTCTCTTAATGGCTGGCGGGGATTGACAGAACTTCCAGCAAAAAAAAAAAAAAAAAAAAAAAGAAAAAGAAGAATGGAGGGAAAAATATCAGTGCAGTAATGGGTTTTGAAAGTAGCCGGGTACGTGTACAATTCTTCAATTATATCTCCTCCGAACAGAAAGAGAGTATTAAGAGCTACGATGAAGTTACCCAGGAGACGTAAAAAGCTTGCAGCACCTGGCATTTCTAGGAGGTCACCCATCCAAGTACTGACCAGGCCCTGCCCCGTTTAAATTCCGAGATCTGACGAGATCGGGCGCGTTCAGGACGGTGTGGCCGCAAGCCGAGATGTCTGGCTGCATGATGTTTCTTAAAGGCTGGCGGGTATTGACGGAACTGCCAGCAAAAAAAAAAAAGAAAAATAGAGGGAAATATACCAGTGCAGCAAAGGGTGTTGAAAGTAGCCGGGTACGTGTACAATTCTTCAATTATATCTCCTGGAGACAGAAAGAGAGTATTAAGAGCTACGATGAAGTTACCCAGGAGACGTAAAAAGCTTGCAGCACCTGGTATTTCTAGGAGGTCTCCCATCCAAGTACTGACCAGGCCCTGCCCCGTTTAGCTTCCGAGATCTGACGAGATCGGGCGCATTCAGGACGGTGTGGCCGCAAGCCGAGAGGCCTGGCTTCATGATGTCTCTTAATGGCTGGCGGGTGTTGACGGAACTTCCAGCAAAAAAAAAAAAAAAAAAAAAAGAAAAAGAAAAATGGAGGGAAAAATATCAGTGCAGTAATGGGTTTTGAAAGTAGCCGGTTACGTGTACAATACTTCAATTATATCTCCTCCAGACAGATAGAGAGTATTAAGAGCTACGATAAAGTTACCCAGGAGACGTAAAAGCTTGCAGCACCAGGTATTTCCAGGAGGTCTCACATTCATGTACTGACCAGGTCCTGCCCCGTTTAGCTTCCGAGATCTGACGAGATCGGGCGCGTTCAGGATGGTGTGGCCGCAAGCCGAGATGCCTGGCTGCATGATGTCTCTTAAAGGCTGGCGGGTATTGACGGAACTGCCAGCAAAAAAAAAAAAGAAAAATAGAGGGAAATATACCAGTGCAGCAAAGGGTGTTGAAAGTAGCCGGGTACGTGTACAATTCTTCAATTATATCTCCTGGAGACAGAAAGAGAGTATTAAGAGTTACGATGAAGTTACCCAGGATACGTAAAAAGCTTGCAGCACCTGGTATTTCTAGGAGGTCTCCCATCCAAGTACTGACCAGGCCCTGCCCCGTTTAGCTTCCGAGATCTGACGAGATCGGGCGCATTCAGGACGGTGTGGCCGCAAGCCGAGAGGCCTGGCTACATGATGTCTCTTAAAGGCTGGCGGATATTGACGGAACTTCCAGCAAAAAAATAAAATAAAAAGAAAAATGGAGGGAAAAATATCAGTGCAGCAAAGGGTGTTGAAAGTAGCCTAGTACGTGTACAATTCTTCAATTATATCTCCTCCAGACAGAAAGAGAGTATTAAGAGCTACGATGAAGTTACCCAGGAGACGTAAAAGGCTTGCAGCACCTGGTATTTCTCGGAGGTCTCCCATCCAAGTACTGACCAGGCCCTGCCCCGTTTAGCTTCCGAGATCTGACGAGATCGGGCGCGTTCAGGATGGTGTGGCCGCAAGCCAAGATGCCTGGCTGCATGATGTTTCTTAAAGGCTGGCGGGTATTGACGGAACTGCCAGCAAAAAAAAAAAAGAAAAATAGAGGGAAATATACCAGTGCAGCAAAGGGTGTTGAAAGTAGCCGGGTACGTGTACAATTCTTCAATTATATCTCCTGGAGACAGAAAGAGAGTATTAAGAGCTACGATGAAGTTACCCAGGAGACGTAAAAAGCTTGCAGCACCTGGTATTTCTAGGAGGTCTCCCATCCAAGTACTGACCAGGCCCTGCCCCGTTTAGCTTCCGAGATCTGACGAGATCGGGCGCATTCAGGACGGTGTGGCCGCAAGCCGAGAGGCCTGGCTTCATGATGTCTCTTAATGGCTGGCGGGTGTTGACGGAACTTCCAGCAAAAAAAAAAAAAAAAAAAAAAGAAAAAGAAAAATGGAGGGAAAAATATCAGTGCAGTAATGGGTTTTGAAAGTAGCCGGTTACGTGTACAATACTTCAATTATATCTCCTCCAGACAGATAGAGAGTATTAAGAGCTACGATAAAGTTACCCAGGAGACGTAAAAGCTTGCAGCACCAGGTATTTCCAGGAGGTCTCACATTCATGTACTGACCAGGTCCTGCCCCGTTTAGCTTCCGAGATCTGACGAGATCGGGCGCGTTCAGGATGGTGTGGCCGCAAGCCGAGATGCCTGGCTGCATGATGTCTCTTAAAGGCTGGCGGGTATTGACGGAACTGCCAGCAAAAAAAAAAAAGAAAAATAGAGGGAAATATACCAGTGCAGCAAAGGGTGTTGAAAGTAGCCGGGTACGTGTACAATTCTTCAATTATATCTCCTGGAGACAGAAAGAGAGTATTAAGAGTTACGATGAAGTTACCCAGGATACGTAAAAAGCTTGCAGCACCTGGTATTTCTAGGAGGTCTCCCATCCAAGTACTGACCAGGCCCTGCCCCGTTTAGCTTCCGAGATCTGACGAGATCGGGCGCATTCAGGACGGTGTGGCCGCAAGCCGAGAGGCCTGGCTACATGATGTCTCTTAATGGCTGGCGGGTATTGACGGAACTTCCAGCAAAAAACAAAAAAAAAAAAAAAAGAAAAAGAAAAATGGAGGGAAAAATATCAGTGCAGTAATGGGTTTTGAAAGTAGCCGGGTACGTGTACAATACTTCAATTATATCTCCTCCAGACAGATAGAGAGTATTAAGAGCTACGATAAAGTTACCCAGGAGACGTAAAAGCTTGCAGCACCAGGTATTTCCAGGAGGTCTCACATTCATGTACTGACCAGGTCCTGCCCCGTTTAGCTTCCGAGATCTGACGAGATCGGGCGCGTTCAGGATGGTGTGGCCGCAAGCCGAGATGCCTGGCTGCATGATGTCTCTTAAAGGCTGGCGGGTATTGACGGAACTGCCAGCAAAAAAAAAAAAGAAAAATAGAGGGAAATATACCAGTGCAGCACAGGGTGTTGAAAGTAGCCGGGTACGTGTACAATTCTTCAATTATATCTCCTGGAGAAAGATAGAGAGTATTAAGAGCTACGATGAAGTTACCCAGGAGACGTAAAAAGCTTGCAGCACCTGGTATTTCCAGGAGGTCACACATCCAAGTACTGACCAGGCCCTGCCCCGTTTAGCTTCCGAAATCTGATATGATCGGGCGCGTTCAGGACGGTGTGACTACAAGCCAAGAGGCCTGGCTGCATGATGTCTCTTAAAGGCTGGCGGATATTGACGGAACTTCCAGCAAAAAAATAAAATAAAAAGAAAAATGGAGGGAAAAATATCAGTGCAGCAAAGGGTGTTGAAAGTAGTCTAGTACGTGTACAATTCTTCAATTATATCTCCTGGAGACAGAAAGAGAGTATTAAGAGCTGCGATGAAGTTACCCAGGAGACGTAAAAGGCTTGCAGCACCTGGTATTTCTAGGAGGTCTCCCATCCAAGTACTGACCAGGCCCTGCCCCGTTTAGCTTCCGAGATCTGACGAGATCGGGCGCATTCAGGACAGTGTGGCCGCAAGCCAAGAGGCCTGGCTGCATGATGTCTCTTAAAGGTTGGCGGGTATTGACGGAACTTCCAGCAAAAAAAAAAAAAAAAAAGAAAAATGGATGGAAAAATATCAGTGCAGCAATGGGTGTTGACAGTAGCTGGGTACGTGTACAATACTTCATATATATCTCCTCCAGACAGATAGAGAGTATTAAGAGCTACGATAAAGTTACCCAGGAGACGTAAAAGCTTGCAGCACCAGGTATTTCCAGGAGGTCTCACATTCATGTACCGACCAGGTCCTGCCCCGTTTAGCTTCCAAGATCTGACGAGATCGGGCGAGTTCAGGATGGTGTGGCCGCAAGCCGAGATGCCTGGCTGCATGATGTCTCTTAAAGGCTGGCGGGTATTGACGGAATTTCCAGCAAAAAAAAAAAAAAAAATGGATGGAAAAATATCAGTGCAGCAAAGGGTGTTGACAGTAGCTGGGTACGTGTACAATACTTCAATTATAACTCCTCCAGACAGATAGAGAGTATTAAGAGCTACGATAAAGTTACCCAGGAGACGTAAAAGCTTGCAGCACGAGGTATTTCCAGGAGGTCTCACATTCATGTACTGACCAGGTCCTGCCCCGTTTAGCTTCCGAGATCTGACGAGATCGGGCGCGTTCAGGATGGTGTGGCCGCAAGCCGAGATGCCTGGCTGCATGATGTCTCTTAAAGGCTGGCGGGTATTGACGGAACTGCCAGCAAAAAAAAAAAAGAAAAATAGAGGGAAATATACCAGTGCAGCAAAGGGTGTTGAAAGTAGCCGGGTAAGTGTACAATTCTTCAATTATATCTCCTGGAGACAGAAAGAGAGAATTAAGAGCTACGATGAAGTTACCCAGGAGACGTAAAAAGCTTGCAGCACCTGGTATTTCCAGGAGGTCTCCCATCCAAGTACTGAGCAGGCCCTGCCCCGTTTAGCTTCCGAAATCTGATATGATCGGGCGCGTTCTGGACGGTGTGACTATAAGCCAAGAGGCCTGGCTGCATGATGTCTCTTAAAGGCTGGCGGATATTGACGGAACTTCCAGCAAAAAAATAAAATAAAAAGAAAAATGGAGGGAAAAATATCAGTGCAGCAAAGGGTATTGACAGTAGCTGGGTACGTGTACAATTCTTCAATTATATCTCCTCCAGACAGAAAGAGAGAATTAAGAGCTATGATAAAGTTACCCAGGAGACGTAAAAGCTTGCAGCACCAGGTATTTCCAGGAGGTCTCCCATCCAAGTACTGACCAGGTCCTGCCCCGTTTAGCTTCCGAGATCTTACGAGATCGGGCACGTTCAGGACGGTGTGGCCGCAAGCCAAGAGGCCTGGCTGCATGATGTCTCTTAAAGGTTGGCGGGTATTGATGGAACTTCCAGCAAAAAAAAAAAACAAAAAAAAAGAAAAAAGAAAAATGGATGGAAAAATATCAGTGCAGCAAAGGGTGTTGACAGTAGCTGGATACGTGTACAATACTTCAATTATATCTCCTCCAGACAGAGAGAGAGTATTAAGAGCTACGATAAAGTTACCCAGGAGACGTAAAAGCTTGCAGCACTAGGTATTTCCAGGAGGTCTCACTTTCATGTACTGACCAGGTCCTGCCCCGTTTAGCTTCCGAGATCTGACGAGATCGGGCGCGTTCAGGATGGTGTGGCCGCAAGTCGAGATGCCTGGCTGCATGATGTCTCTTAAAGGCTGGCGGGTATTGACGGAACTGCCAGCAAAAAAAAAAAAGAAAAATAGAGGGAAATATACCAGTGCAGCAAAGGGTGTTGAAAGTAGCCGGGTACGTGTACAATTCTTCAATTATATCTCCTGGAGACAGAAAGAGAGTATTAAGAGCTACGATGAAGTTACCCAGGAGACGTAAAAAGCTTGCAGCACCTGGTATTTCTAGGAGGTCTCCCATCCAAGTACTGACCAGGCCCTGCCCCGTTTAGCTTCCCGAGATCTGACAAGATCGGGCGCGTTCAGGATGGTGTGGCCGCAAGCCGAGATGCCTGGCTGCATGATGTCTCTTAAAGGCTGGCGGGTATTGACGGAACTTCCAGCAAAAAAAAAAAAAAAAAAAAAAAAAAAAGAAAAATGGATGGAAAAATATCAGTGCAGCAAAGGGTATTGACAGTAGCTGGGTTCGTGTACAATTCTTCAATTATATCTCCTCCAGACAGAAAGAGAGAATTAAGAGCTACGATAAAGTTACCCAGGAGACGTAAAAGCTTGCAGCACCAGGTATTTCCAGGAGGTCTCCCATCCAAGTACTGACCAGGTCCTGCCCCGTTTAGCTTCCGAGATCTTACGAGATCGGGCACGTTCAGGACGGTGTGGCCGCAAGCCAAGAGGCCTGGCTGCATGATGTCTCTTAAAGGTTGGCGGGTATTGACGGAACTTCCAGCAAAAAAAAAAAACAAAAAAAGAAAAAAGAAAAATGGATGGAAAAATATCAGTGCAGCAAAGGGTGTTGACAGTAGCTGGATACGTGTACAATACTTCAATTATATCTCCTCCAGACAGAGAGAGAGTATTAAGAGCTACGATAAAGTTACCCAGGAGACGTAAAAGCTTGCAGCACTAGGTATTTCCAGGAGGTCTCACTTTCATGTACTGACCAGGTCCTGCCCCGTTTAGCTTCCGAGATCTGACGAGATCGGGCGCGTTCAGGATGGTGTGGCCGCAAGCCGAGATGCCTGGCTGCATGATGTCTCTTAAAGGCTGGCGGGTATTGACGGAACTGCCAGCAAAAAAAAAAAAGAAAAATGGAGGGAAATATACCAGTGCAGCAAAGGGTGTTGAAAGTAGCCGGGTACGTGTACAATTCTTCAATTATATCTCCTGGAGACAGAAAGAGAGTATTAAGAGCTACGATGAAGTTACCCAGGAGACGTAAAAAGCTTGCAGCACCTGGTATTTCTAGGAGGTCTCCCATCCAAGTACTGACCAGGCCCTGCCCCGTTTAGCTTCCCGAGATCTGACAAGATCGGGCGCGTTCAGGATGGTGTGGCCGCAAGCCGAGATGCCTGGCTGCATGATGTCTCTTAAAGGCTGGCGGGTATTGACGGAACTTCCAGCAAAAAAAAAATGGATAAAGAAAAATGGAGGGAAAAATATCAGTGCAGCAATGGGTGTTGAAAGTAGCCGGGTACGTGTACAATACTTCAATTATATCTCCTCCAGACAGAAAGAGAGTATTAAGAGCTACGATGAACTCACCTAAAGGATTATTAGGAACACCATACTAATACTGTGTTTGACCCCCTTTCGCCTTCAGAACTGCTTTAATTCTACGTGGCATTGCTTCAACAAGGTGCTGAAAGCATTCTTTAGAAATGTTGGCCCATATTGATAGGATAGCATCTTGCAGTTGATGGAGATTTGTGGGATGCACATCCAGGGCACGAAGCTCCCGTTCCACCACATCCCAAAGATGCTCCATTGGGTTGAGATCTGGTGACTGTGGGGGCCAGTTTAGTACAGTGAACTCATTGTCATGTTCAAGAAACCAATTTGAAATGATTCGACCTTTGTGACATGGTGCATTATCCTGCTGGAAGTAGCCATCAGAGGATGGGTACATGGTGGTCAAAAAGGGATGGACATGGTCAGAAACAATGCTCAGGTAGGCCGTAGCATTTAAACGATGCCCAATTGGTACTAAGGGGCCTAAAGTGTGCCAAGAAGACATCCCCCACACCATTACACCACCACCACCAGCCTGCACAGTGGTAACAAGACATGATGGATCCATGTTCTCATTCTGTTTACGCCAAATTCTGACTCTACCATCTGAATGTCTCACCTCTTTTTCCTATTTGTAGTGGAGATGAGTGGTACCCGGTGGGGTCTTCTGCTGTTGTAGCCCATCCGCCTCAAGGTTGTACGTGTTGTGGCTTCACAAATGCTTTGCTGCATACCTCATTTGTAACTAGTGGTTATTTCAGTCAAAGTTGCTCTTCTATCAGCTTGAATCAGTCGGCCCATTCTCCTCTGACCTCTTGCATCAACAAGGCATTTTCGCCCACAGGACTGCCGCATACTGGATGTTTTTCCCTTTTCACACCATTCTTTGTAAACCCTAGAAATGGTTGTGCGTGAAAATCCCAGTAACTGAGCAGATTGTGAAATACTCAGACCGGCCCGTCTGGCACCAACAACCATGCCACGCTCAAAATTGCTTAAATCACCTTTCATTCCCATTCAGACATTCAGTTTGGAGTTCAGGAGATTGTCTTGACCAGGACCACACCCCTAAATGCATTGAAGCAACTGCCATGTGATTGGTTGATTAGATAATTGCATTAATGAGAAATTGAACAGGTGTTCCTAATAATCCTTTAGGTGAGTGTATATGTATGTATGTGTATGTATGTCCAATTGCTTTGACAATACAAATGAAATGAATTGAGAGAGAGAGAGAGAGAGAGAGAGAGAGAGAGAGAGAGAGAGAGAGAGAGAGAGGAATATGAGCTCCTAAAAAACATTTGTTTTTATACATAAGCGGATTTAATTTGTGATTTACAAATGAATATATAGCACTATAAACATACACAGAAGACATGGAATAGAAATCCAGAAGAAAAAGTATTCAAAAAATAATAATTTTAAGAGAAACACAAAAAGAAGAAAGCAGAGAGACAGTTCAGGAAGAAAAGTCAGAAAAGAAAAGCTGAAGACAAGAATTGGAGGTAAGAGACAAATAATTAAACAAAAAAATATGTATTAATAAAATAAATAAGCATTCTCAGTAGTTGACTCAGCCAATGAAAATGCAGAGCTCCGATTTGAATAGAGTGACAGTAGGAGAGAGCCCAACTGCCACTGAGACTGATAGAAATCTATCGAACAGCAGTCTGACTGCAGAGCTGCCTTTTGAAATCCGATACCCTGAAGACATTCGCTCTGCACAGGCTAAGAAGGACTACAAACAAGCTGTGATGAGAGCATCTCCTGAGACCCTCATCCTAGACTACACCGGTAAAGGAGAAAACAGGGTCAAGAACAATCTACTGTTCTACACCGCCTTTCACAAAACCCTGTGCCAGACATACCCCAATAACAACAAGAGGGGCATTAGCAGAGGCAGGCAGATCTCAGTGCTGGTAGAGAAAGACACAGACAGTGTGATGCTCACTTTTAATGTATACCACAACGGGACCATCATGGTGCAGGGCAGCGAGAGCAGCCTGGACCAATTAGCTCTCGGCTTCCACACCTCAAAGCAGCAGACTGAGGTAGAGAAACAAGAGCCAGAGCCGGCCACCCTGCAGTCTGCCCCCAGCCACACGGAGCCAGACAGTGCCCCATCTCCCACAGACTGCCCCCCTGTCTCCCCAAAACTCTCCAGCAACATTAAAACACTAAAGGAATGCCTATCAGTGCTGGAGCTGGAGTTTGCGGAGTTCAGGGAGCAGACCTTGAGCACCCTGGCCCAGACCTCCTTGTGTGATCAGCTCCGGGATGAGATGCACAGACTAAAGATGCAGCACAAGGCTGAGATCCATGAGCTGAGAGCAGCAGTGAGAGACCTGGAGGAGCAGAGCCAAACCCTGAGGACGGAGCTGCGCAGAGCGAGGGAGGAGCTGACCTGGACACCCCAGCACAGCTAGCTGAGGAGCCTGCAGAGCCAGCTGGAGGAGCTAAGAGAGGAGCTACACATCACTGGAGCACAGAGACTGCACTGCACTGACCCCACAACACCTCCAACCCCTGACGCACCCACTGATCCACCCACACTCCCCACCACTCCTGACACACCCACTATCACCAGACCTGCCACTAATACACAACCCCCTGAAACGCCACTCCCCCAAAACACACCCGCTGCCCCCACCACTCCCGACGCAAACCCGGAGTGGCAGGTCAACGCAGAGGTGGTCATTCTGAGCGAATCCAATGGGAAGTTCCTGGTTGAGAGGCGCCTCTTCCCTGGGCGAAAAGTGAAAAAGCTTTGGTGCTCCACAGCACAGAGAGCCCTGGAGCTGCTCTCCAAGAGGAGGCTTTGCCAAGTCAAACACATCCTCATCCACACCGGCACTAACGACCTGAGTGCCCGCAGGGGCGATGTGGCCTCAGCCCTGAGACAGGTAGCAACGAAAGCCACAGAGGAATTCCCAACTGCCAAAATTTCCATCTCCACACTGCTGCCCCGCACAGACGTGCCCCTGCACATCATCCAGGCCATCAACGCAGAAGTGTCCCGAAGATGTGCCCTCCTCCCCAACGTCCACCTGGCACACCACTGAGACATCCAGCCACATCACCTGTATGACCACGTCCACCTCAACAAGACGGGTGTGAGGATCATCTCAAAGGTCCTCAAGGACACAACCCTGGGCCGAAACCCCACACACCCCCACCTCGAGACCAGTAGCAAACCCCCCAGCCCCCGGCCACATCCCCAGCCACCGGCTCCACCCCAGCCCCAGCCCCTGAGACCCCGCGGCCCCATTCCCCACCCCCCCATCCCCAGAGGGCCCGTCCAGCACAGCAGAGCGGACAGCCGGGGACCAGCACAGCCACACAGCCACGCAGCAGCGGCTTCCAGAGCCTGGAGGCCCGATGCTGCCCAGCTGGCCCAGATAAGGCAACTCCTCAGTGTCATCTGTTCCACACTGCTGAGTTAACTGAGCCTCAACACACATATATATGGTTGTGGAGATGGAGAGTAAGAAAAAATGTGATTTAATTATTCTGATATTTTGATGCAAACATAAAATCTTTGAGTGATTATTATGTATATCCATATATAATTATTAATAGTAATATAATATCAGTTGTAGACCACAAATTAAACTTTCTTATGTAGAAGAGACAAGTATAATAAAATATATTAACATGTCCTTTAAAATAAGCAGTTGGAATATGCAGGGTTTACGCTCCTCAACTTTTGGAATGAAGAGCACAGGCCCTGAACTGATCAACACTGTAAATAGTTCAGATGTTTTCATTCTTGTAGAGACTTGGTGCTGTGCAGATATGTCTATACACTGGATGGATACAATGGATACAGGGAGCTGATTGTGCCCTCCTATATAAAACCCAAAGTCAGGTGTGGCAGGGCCTCGTGGGGGATTATCGTGTGGTACAGGGAGGAGCTCCGAGCAGCCCTATGCCCAGTACAGAGAGGAGACACACACCTGTGGATGAAAATCAGAAAAGACACCCTACAAAATAACACAGATATATACCTATGTGCAATTTATATGCCACCCGCAGACTCCCCCTACTATAATGAGGAAGGCTTTCATGAGCTTCAAAACGAAATCTGCCACTTCCAGACCCTGGGCTCTGTACTGCTGTGTGGCGATCTCAATGCCAGGACTGGCAGAGAGATGGACTACATCAATACAGAGGGGAACACACACCTGTTCGGAGACTCCCCGCTGTGCCACACACACACCTCCACACTGACACAGCCACGACAGCGTGGTAAACAAGAGCAGGAAGCAGGTAGTGCGCCTATGTAAAAGCCTGGGTCTATATATCATCAATGGCAGGACCAGGGGGTACTCTCTGGGGAGATTCACATACTGCTCGGCTCTGGGCAGCAGTGTGGTGGACTACGCCATAACTGACCTGGACCCACAAGCCAACAATGCGTTTATAGTCAGACAACAATCTCCACTATCAGACCACAGCCAAATAACACTTTACCTAAAAAGATCAGCGCAGCCACAAGTCAGAGCCAAACTTCCCACAAAACTGGTCTCCCTGCCACCCAGTTAGAGATGGTCAGAGCCCAGCACAGAGAACTACACAAGAGCCCTGAATAGTGATGAGATTGAAAACATGTTAGACAGATATCAATCCTCACACTATCAAATAAACCAAAACGGAATAAACTCAGCCACCAAAACACTGAATGAAATATTTGAGAGACTGGCTTTAAAATCAAACATTAAAACAATTAAAAACCAAAATATGAAATCGTCTAAAAGAAAAAAAGAACAGTGGTGTGACCAGGAGTGTGAAACTTCTAGGAAACACCTGAGACATCTCTCCAACACTAAACACAGAGAGCCCGACAACCAGGAGGCTCGCCTCAGCTACTGCCAGGCCCTGCGGCACTACAAGCAACTCCTCAGTAAGAAAAAAGACCACTATATGGGCAGAATAAATACCCCAAAAACAAAAAATGAAATACCAATTCAAAATGGAGAAATCTGGAAAACACACTTTGAAAAACTTTACCAAAATGTTGAAAACAATCCAAAGCCAGAACAGGTTAAAATATTAAAAAACCTAAATAAATTGGAAGAAATCATTAAGAATAACCAAAATCCCTTAGATAACCCATTTACAATACAGGAACTAAAACATCAACTCAAAATCCTCAAACCCAGGAAAGCCAGCGGCCCCGACAGCATCAGCCCTGAGATGCTGAAGCACAGCAGCCCGCAGCTGCAGGAGGCTCTGCTCAAACTCTTTAACCTGGTGCTGAGAGCCGGGTGTTTCCCTGAGGTCGGGAATCAAGGATTGATCACCCCGATTTTTAAAAGTGGAGACAAATTAGACCCCAATAACTACTGGGGCAGCTGTGTGAGCAGTAACCTGGGGAAGGTGTTCTGCAGTATCATCAACGCCCAGATACTGGCCTTCCTTACCAAGCACAGTGTCCTGAATAAGAGTCAGATTGGCTTCCTACCAAAACACCGCACAACCGATCATATTTACACTCTACACACCCTCATAAATAAATATACCCAAAACAATAAAGGAAAAATATTTGCCTGTTTTGTAGACTTTAGAAAGGCATTTGACTCAATCTGGCACAAGGGATTATTTTATAAACTTCTACAGAGTGGTGTAGGGGGTAAAGTTTATGACATCATTAAATCAATGTATTCTGAAAACAAATGCGGAGTTCAAATTGGCAACTCAAGAACAGAGTTCTTCACTCAGGGGCGGGGAGTGAGACAGGGCTGCAGTCTGAGTCCAACACTGTTCAACATCTACATCATCGAGTTGGCCACAGTGTTGGAGCAGTCTGACGCCCGCAGCCTAACTCTCCATGACACAGAGATCAAGTTCCTGCTCTACGCAGACGACCTGGTGCTGCTGTCGCCCACAGAGCAGGGGCTTCAGCAGAACCTGGCGCTGCTAGAGCAGTACTGTCAGAAATGGGCCCTGGCAGTCAATCTGGACAAGACCAGAGTTATGGTTTTCCAGAAAAAAGCCCCATCTCAGGGAAACAGGTACCGCTTCACTCTGGGCAGCACTGGATTAGAGCACTGCACCAGATACAACTACCTTGGCCTGACCATCAGTGCGTCAGGGAGCTTCAGCCTGGCTATAAACGCATTAAAAGACAAGGCACGCCGGGCATTTTATGCCATAAAGACACAATTTGGGAAAACAACAATACCAATAACTATTTGGATTAAAATATTAAACTCCATCATCCAACCAATCCTGCTATATGGGAGCGAAGTGTGGGGTCCCCTCATGAACCTCAATAACAACAATTGGGACAAAAGCCCCATGGAAATATTCCACCTAGAATTTAATAAAAACATCTTACACGTACACAGAAACGCCCCCACGGCTCTGAGGCTCACAGAGCCCGAACACACAATGACCAAAACAACAACAATTGGGAAAATTGACATGTACCTGAAAAGCAAATACACAAAAGATTAGAGACATGAATTAGAATTACAAAACAAATTGGAATGCTACCGGGCCCTGAATAGAAACATTACATTGGCTGAATACTTAAAAATCCAAAATATAAAAGAGAGACAAAATCTAACTAAATACAGGCTCAGTGACCACAGCCTCGCCATTGAAAAAGGCCGCTACAGAAAATTCTGGGTTGCCAGAGAAGAGCGGCTGTGCAGCCAGTGTGACCTAGGGGAGGTCGAAACACAGGCGCATTTCCTGCTGTCCTGCCCTAAATACACAAAAATCAGGGAGACATACTTTAAAATATTAAAAATGCATATCCCTGAGTTCAGCATGATCCCCGATTGCTGCAAACTCCCCGTCCTGCTGGGAGAGGAGGAGCGCACTGCCTTCTTAGCAGCGCAATATGTATCCACCTGCCACAGCCTGCGAGACAGTGTGTAGACACCAGCCTGTGGCACTCCATTTGCAAAACAAAATAAAAACAGTGATTTTTCTGATGTCATGACACAAATTTTGATACAAACAACAAATATGGTTTATATCCTACTTAATTTTATTTCAATGTGTACTATATTTGTTCCACTGAATCTTGTATTGCAATGTTTTGTCTTGATTGATAGAACATTTGTATCTGCTTTGGCAATATTGTGATAGATCATGCCAATAAAGCACCATTGAATTGAATTGAAATGAATTGACAGACAGACAGACACACGCACACACACACACACACACACACACACACACACAGAGCCAGCCAGCCAGACAGCCAGCCAGCTCAGCCATGACATCACGAGCCTCTCTCAGCTGACTGCTATGACATCACAGAGCACGTACATTCCGTTGCTTGCCGTCTGTCAACCACTCAGTCACTGCCAGCCAGACTGGCTGGCTGGCTGGATGGGGGGGCTGCTTGCTGCTGCTGCGTATCTTAGCAAGCTAATTTGCCTGACCGGCCTTCCTACTCCTCTGCCCACATGCCCACCTAAGCCCGATCTGCTGTTCACCTGGATCACAGCTCCGCCCCAACAAGGCAGATCCTCCCAAAAATGGTACAAACTGATCCACGTTCCCCTCCACGGTAAGCTTTAGCCCAAAATAAGGGACACATTCTGTAACAACATAACGAATGCCCACCCAACCTGTGACAAAACTGAGAAAAAAGAAAAACGCTCAGTCCTCCTGGTGGAGGGACACACAGCCAACCTGGCTGCCCAATATGTCAGCGCCTACAACAGCCTGAGGGACACAGTGACACACGAGCACCGGCTGTAAATATAATGTAAATACTCGTTTGTAATGCATGTCATTGTATTTCAGAAAGGAATCTGGAAATAGTAAACCTATTTTCTTTATTTGAATGTATTAAAGATCACATTTTATTACATTTTCTTTTTCTGTACTTCATTACATTATATTGAGATTCATAATTCTATTATTTATTTTCCGTATGTATGTATGTATGTATTATTGTATGGAAGGAAAGTTAGAAATGATTTTCTCAAACCTGTTTTTCTCTCTTGTATACTTAAGAAAGATAAGGTCAAGCTAGAAGGTCAGGAGGCCATAAGGTAGTTTGATTTCTGTTTGTTATTTACGATGAGAACCTTGGAGACAATGTCAAACGGTATGACCTACGTGCCTGTTCCTTAAAACCATGTGTAGATCTATGAACTCTGTTCTATAATGAAATATGTTCTGCTTAGTTAGCCTTTAAGATAACATAGTAATGATTTTCTAGCATGTATGTATGTATGTATGTATGTCCAATTGCTTTGACAATACAAATGAATTGAATTGAGAGGGAGAGAGAGAGAGAGAGAGAGAGAGAGAGAGAGAGAGAGAGAGAGAGAGACAGACAGACAGACAGACTGACAAACACAAACAGACACACACACACACACACACACACACACACACACAGACACACACACAGCCAGCCAGCCAGCCAGCCAGCCAGCTCAGCGATGACATCACAAGCCTCTCTCAGCTGACTGCTATGACATCACAGAGCATGAACATTCCGTTGCTTGCCGTCTGTCAACCACTCAGTCACTGCCAGCCAGACTGGCTGGCTGGCTGGATGGGGGGGCTGCTTGCTGCTGCTGTGTACCTTAGCAAGCTTATTTGCTTGACCGGCCTTCCTACTCCTCTGCCCACATGCCCACCTATGCCCGATCTGCTGTTCACCTTGGTCACAGCTCCGCCCCAACAAGGCAGATCCTCCCAAAAATGGTACAAACTGATCCACGTTCCCCTCCACAGAAAGCTTTAGCCCAAAATAAGGGACACATTCTGCCCAATATGTCAGCGCCAACCACAGCCTGAGGGACACAGTGACACACGAGCACCGGCTGTAAATATAATGTAAATACTCGTTTGTAATGCATGTCATTGTATTTCAAAAAAGGAATCTGGAAATGGTATACCTATTTTCTTTATTTGTATGTATTAAAGATCACATTTTATTACATTTTCTTTTTCTGTACTTCATTACATCTTATTGTGATTCATAATTCTATTATTTATTTTCCGTGTATATGTATGTATGTATGTATTGTGACAAACCAAGGGGCAGGGTCATACATGGCAGATATGTCAGGCCAGGTCTGCTGCAAGGTGTGTACTCTAGGGTAGAATACCGACCCTAGGCAACTACACTCCCCAGAAACCCTCAGGCAGCCATTCTAGCACCTAATGTGGTCACTTGGTGTTACTTCCTCAATTATTCACCAGGTATATAAGGCGGGCCTGAGAGAGAGAGAAGTGAGAGACAATAGGGTGAGTTATCTGGAAAACAGAGGTAGCTCATAAGGAGAAAGCCAAGACTTATTTATTCCAGACTTTGTTTAAAATAGAATGATTATGTAAGATTAGTTACAACTCCAGTGTGAGTTAGGTTTTGTTTTCAGATTTGTTTTGTTTGAAGTAAACATACAGGCACAGCCCTGTATTTGCAACCTCCTCCCTGGGTCATGACTGGTTTTTACTCCTAAGAAGATCACAGAGAAGACCCGCACATGTGTACAGCCAAGGCGTTTTGTCACATTTGGTGTAGAATGCGGGCAGCACCTCATGAAACCCAGACTGGCTGAGTGAATTTTTTTATCCAAAAAAAAAAAAACTACAGGCTGTAATAGCCCAACAGGAAGCGACCAGGGTGCAGCAGGTGGCTCACCAGGATGCTATGCGGATGCATCAGGAAGCACTGCAGGTCCAGCATGATACAAATAAAATGTTTAGAGAAGAGCAGGAAAAGGTGACTAAAGAGCTGAAAGAGAGTGTTGAAGCACTTGCAACCAGGATTGGGCCACAGGGGGCTGCAACCCATTCCACTCCCCGCACCAATCACTTTCTGCAGAAAATGACAAAACAGGACGATGTTGAGGCCTTCCTTATGACCTTTGAGAGGACAGCGGAGAGAGGGATGGCCAAAAGATTCCTGGGCAGGGCTTGTGGCACCTTATCTGGCAGGGGATGCACAGAAAGCGTACTTTGATCTGGAGCTGAAGGACGCCCAGGACTATGATAAATTGAAAGCGGAGATAATGACCCGATTGGGCGTGACCACCGCAGTGAGGGCACATCGGTTTCAGCAGTGGGCCTACCAACCAGGACAACCAATCCGAACGCAGATGTTTGATCTGATCCATCTGGCCAGGAAATGGCTACAGCCAGAGGTCCATTCATCAGCCGAGGTGGTGGAGGCCATAGTCCTTGACAACTACCAACGCTGTTTGCCCAAGGACGTTCGACGCTGGGTTGGCCAGAATGAGGTGCTGTCCGCTGACACCTTGGTGGCCATTGTAGAGCGGTTCTATACAGCCGGAGCAGCAGAGCATGTACCGGAGGTTAAAAACTCGTTCCCCAGGCCATGACGAACCAGCGGACCGGGTAAGATGGTTCCAAAGTACTCTGGGAAACATGACGCGCTGGGTTGGAAGAAAAGAGCAAGACTGGGGGGGGCAAAGGTGGGGCCTAAAGCCGAGACTAAGGGTTATAGGGGGTCACCATCACAACCAATTGTCTGCTACAATTGTGACAAAGTAGGACATATTGCGGCCCACTGCCCAGGTAGAGAGGAACCAATGCAATGTAATGTGTGTGATATGGGGAAAGAGAAACCGGTATTTTATGCCTGCCCTGTTGGGACGGATGTTTTCATAGGCGGAGTACCTAATCCAAAACACATGTGTACAGTGATAGTCGATGAGAAAGAAGTGGCTGCTCTACTCGACTCTGGCAGTATGGTTACACTGGTCACAGAAAAATTAGTAGCGACCAACAAGCTGGATAGACATCAGGAGCTCAGTATCACATGCACACATGGTGACACACGCCCCTATCCCACAGCCCTTGTAAACATACAGACAGAGGCCGGGAAACTAGATTACGAAGTCGGTGTGGTACCCAACATGCCATATGATGTGATACTGGGACGATATTTTCCTAATTTTGGAAAACTAGATAGAAAACATAGTAAATTGGAAATGCACACTGAAAACTGTAAGCCAGAAGTTGCCTCGATCCCACAACTAGAGCTAAAAGTAGACCTGGTTCCAGTTGAGTCGACAGTGAAGGTTTTGGTTGGGGAAAATTAAACTGAAAACATAGGGGTGGAATGTAGTGACGTAGATGACCCTATGGAGGGTGAGGAACCCAGCACTAGCAGGGTGGGTGAGAATCCATTCATAGAGACCCCTGAAGCTGACAATGTAGAAGTGTCAGTGTTAGAGGGACTCCCCACTGATTTTGGCAGCGCACAGGTGCGAGATCTCACTCTACACTATGCTAAAGAAAATGTGAAGGTAGTAAATGGGACCCCTATGACTACTGCAGACCCGCCAACAGCTTATCCTTATTTTATGGTAAAAAATGACCTATTGTACCGTGTAAATAAGATAGGGGTGGACATTGTGGAGCAATTGCTAGTTCCCACCCCATTCAGACGAACAGTTCTCAATCTGGCACATGGGCATATCCTGGGGGGACATCTGGGGATGGACAAAACCAAGGATAGACTCCTGAGGAGGTTTTACTGGCCAGGCGTACATGCAGACGTGACAGAACATTGTAGCTCATGTCCTGAATGTCAACTACATGCTCCTAAACCAGCCTTCAGAAGCCCACTGGTCCCTTTGCCCATCATAGAGACCCCCTTTGCTAGGATAGCTATGGATGTGGTGGGACCTCTCCCGAAATCAGCCAGAGGGCATCAGTATATACTGGTTATTTTGGATTATGCCACCAGGTACCCAGAAGCCATTCCACTGCGGACCATGGCTTCAAAAGGTATTGCAAAAGAGCTAATGTTGATGTGTAGTAGGGTGGGGATACCGAGGGAGATATTAACAGATCAGGGCACACCCTTTATGTCTAAGGTTATGACCGATCTGTGTAAATTGTTGCAGGTTAAGCAGTTGAGAACATCAGTCTACCACCCACAAACAGATGGGTTGGTTGAGAGATTTAATAGGACCCTGAAGTCCATGCTAAGAAAGGTAATCGATAAGGATGGGAAAAATTGGGAATTCATGCTGCCCTACTTGATGTCTGCCATTAGGGAAGTCCCACAGGCTTCCCTGGGCTTTTCGCCTTTTGAACTGTTATATGGGAGGCACCCCAGGGGGATATTAGACATAGCCCGTGAAACGTGGGAACACGAGTCCACTCCTTTCCGGAGTGTAGTCGAGCACATCAATGCTATGCAAGAGAGAATAGCCACAGTCACTCCCATTGTGAGAGAGCACCTAAGGCAGGCACAGGAACACCAACAATTCGCCTATAATCGTCAGGCTACACTGAGGGTGTTCCAGCCTGGTGATAGGGTGTTGGTGTTGGTTCCCACTGTAGAATGTAAATTTCTGGCTACGTGGATGGGACCTTATGAGATTATAGAGCGAATACGGGAAGTGAACTATAAGGTTCAGCAACCCGGCCGCCGACCCCCAGAACAAATATATCATGTCAACTTAATAAAAGCCTGGAAGGACAGGGAAGTGTTGATGTTGACTTACCCCCCTCAGCCACTAGGGACACCGAAGGTGAATATTGCAGCTGCCTTGTCACCTGACCAGTTGAAGGAGGTGAACGACTTGATAATACGTAATAGGGAAGTTTTCTCAGGCATACCGGGGCGTACCCATTTAGTCTCTCACAACATTGTGTCTCTCCCAGGAAAGAAGGTAAATATGAGGCCTTACAGGGTACCAGAAGCTCGCAGGAACACTATTAGAAATGAGGTTAAGGAAATGCTGGAGGCAGGGGTTATTGAAGAATCCCACAGTGAGTGGTCCAGCCCTATAGTCATGGTTTCCAAACCTGATGGCTCCTGGAGATTCTGTAATGATTTTAGAAAGGTTAATGAAATTTCAAAGTTTGATGCATACCCAATGCCCCGAGTAGATGAATTGTTAGAGAATATTGGGAATGCTCGCTATATTTCAACTATTGACTTAGCCAAGGGCTACTGGCAGATTCCCTTGACCCCGGGTGCCAAAGAAAAAACAGCCTTTGCAACCCCAGATGGTCTGTTTCACTACACAGTGATGCCCTTTGGCCTGCATGGTGCTCCTGCCACCTTTCAAAGGTTGATGGACCACATACTTAGACCACACAGGACGTATGCGGCAGCATATTTAGATGATGTGGTCATTCACAGTCCAGATTGGGAATCACATTTGTCTCAGCTCCAAGCGGTATTGGATTCAATACATGCAGCAGGCCTGATGGCTAATCCAACCAAATGCAATTTGGGGTTGGAAGAGGCCAAATACTTGGGCTATACAGTAGGGAGGGGTATGGTGAAACGCCAAATATCCAAGGTTGAAGCCATAAACTCTTGGCCTAGGCCTGTCAATAAAAAGCAGGTTAGGGCATTTTTAGGGTTAACTGGGTATTACCGGAGGTTTATTCCCAACTATGCTACCTTAGCGGCCCCTCTGACTGATATGACTAAGGCTACAGAACCCAATATGGTTAGATGGGGTGATACAGCAAACCGGGCTTTCCGGAGCCTACAGGAGGCGCTCTGCCGCAACCCCGTTTTAATGGTACCTGACTTTCAGAAAGAATTTATAGTCCAGACGGACGCCTCTGAGGTGGGGATCGGAGTGGTTTTGTCCCAAAGAATGGGTGATCACGAACACCCGGTGTTGTTCCTTAGCAGAAAGTTGGAATCCAATGAAATAAATTATTTGGTAGTTGAAGAAGAATGTTTGGCAGTGAAGTGGGCTTTGGACAGTCTTCGATACTATTTGTTGGGCAGGCACTTCACCCTGATCACTGACCATGCCCCCCTCACTTGGATGCATCGTTCGAAAGACAGGAATGCCCGTGTGATGAGGTGGTTTTTGAGTCTCCAACATTTTCATTTCACCCTGCAGCACAGGCCAGGGAAGGCCATGGGGAATGTTGATGGGCTGTCCCGGGTGCATGCTTTTTTGCGGCTGTCGCTCGACCTATGGGGTCGCAGCTGGGGGGGAGGATGTGGGACAAACCAAGGGGCAGGGTCATACATGGCAGACATGTCAGGCCAGGTCTGCTGCAAGGTCTGCACTCTAGGGAAGAAAACCGACCCTAGACAACTACACTCCCCAGAAACCCTCAGGCAGCCTAATGTGGTCACTTGGTGCTACTTCCTCAATTATTCACCAAGTATATAAGGCGGAAAGATAGAGTCAAGCTAGAAGGTCAGGCCAGAAGCTAGTTTGATTTCTGTTTGTTATTTACGATGAGAACCTTGGAAACAATGTCAAACGGTATGACCTACGTGCCTGTTCCCTAAAACCATGTGTAGACCTATGGACTCTGTTCTATAATGATATATGTTCTGCTTAGTTAGCCTTTAAGATAACATAGTAATGACTTTCTAGCATGTATGCATGTATGTATGTATATATATATATATATATATATATATGTATGTATGAATGTATGTATGTCCAATTGCTTTGACAATACAAATGAATTGAATTGAGAGGGAGAGAGAGAGAGAGAGAGAGAGAGAGAGAGAGAGAGACAGACAGACTGAAAAACAGACAAACAGACACACACACACACACACAGACATACACACACACACACAGAGCCAGCCAGCCAGCCAGCTCAGCGATGACATCACGAGCCTCTCTCAGCTGACTGCTATGACATCACAGAGCACGTACATTCCGTTGCTTGCCGTCTGACAACCACTCAATCACCGCCAGCCAGACTGGCTGGCTGGCTGGATGTGGGGGATGCTTGCTGCTGCTGCGTACCTTAGCAAGCTTATTTGCTTGACCGGCCTTCCAACTCCTCTGCCCACATGCCCACCTATGCCCGATCTGCTGTTCACCTGGTCACAGCTCCGCCCCAACAAGGCAGATTCTCCCAAAAATGGTACAAACTGATCCACGTTCCCCTCCACGGAAAGCTTTAGCCCAAAATAAGGGACAAATTCTGTAACAACATAATGGATGCCCACCCAACCTGTGACAAAACTGAGAAAAAAGAAAAACGCCAGTCCTCCTGGGGGAGGGACACACAGCCACCCTGGCTGCCCAATATGTCAGCGCCTACCACAGCCTGAGGGACACAGTGACACACGAGCACCGGCTGTAAATATAATGTAAATACTTGTTTGTTATGCATGTCATTGTATTTCAAAAAAGGAATCTGGAAATAGTAAACCTATTTTCTTTATTTGTATGTATTAAAGATCACATTTTTTTACATTTTCATTTTCTGTACTTCATTACATCTTATTGTGATTCATAATTCTATTATTTATTTTCCGTGTAGATGTATGTATGTATGTATGTATGTATGTATGTATATGTATGTATGTCCAATTGCTTTGACAATACAAATGAATTGAATTGAGAGGGAGAGAGAGAAAGAGAGAGAGAGAGAGAGAGAGAGGAATATGAGCTCCTAAAAAACATTTGTTTTTATACATAAGCGGATTTAATTTGTCATTTACAAATGAATATATAGCACTATAAACATACACAGAAGACATGGAATAGAAATTCAGAAGAAAAAGTATTCAAAAAATAATAATTTTAAGAGAAACACAAAAAGAAGAAAGCAGAGAGACAGTTCAGGAAGAAAAGTCAGAAAAGAAAAGCTGAAGACAAGAATTGGAGGTAAGACCTTTCACCTATAGAGACAAATAATTAAACAAAAAAATATGTATTAATAAAATAAATAAGCATTCTCAGTAGTTGACTCAGCCAATGAAAATGCAGAGCTCCAATTTGAATAGAGTGACAGTAGGAGAGAGCCCAACTGCCACTGAGACTGATACAAATCTATCGAACAGCAGTCTGACTGCAGAGCTGCCTTTTGAAATCCGATACCCTGAAGACATTCGCTCTGCACAGCCTAAGAAGGACTACAAACAAGCTGTGATGAGAGCATCTCCTGAGACCCTCATCCTAGACTACACCGGTAAAGGAGAAAACAGGGTCAAGAACAATCTACTGTTCTACACCGCCTTTCACAAAACCCTGTGCCAGACATACCCCAATAACAACAAGAGGGGCATTAGCAGAGGCAGGCAGATCTCAGTGCTGGTAGAGAAAGACACAGACAGTGTGATGCTCACTTTTAATGTATACCACAACGGGACCATCATGGTGCAGGACAGCGAGAGCAGCCTGGACCAATTATCTCTCGGCTTCCACACCTCAAAGCAGCAGACTGAGGTAGAGAAACACGAGCCAGAGCCGGCCACCCTGCAGTCTGCCCCCAGCCACACGGAGCCAGACAGTGCCCCATCTCCCACAGACTGCCCCCCTGTCTCCCCAAAACTCTCCAGCAACATTAAAACACTAAAGGAATGCCTATCAGTGCTGGAGCTGAAGTTTGCGGAGTTCAGGGACTAAAGATGCACCACAAGGCTGAGATCCATAAGCTGAGAGCAGCAGTAAGAGACCAGGAGGAGCAGAGCCAAACCCTGAGGACGGAGCTGCACAGAGCGAGGGAGGAGCTGACCAGGACACCCCAGCACAGCCAGCTGAGGAGCCTGCAGAGCCAGCTGGAGAAGCTAAGAGAGGAGCACAGAGACTGCACTGCACTGACCCCACAACACCTACAACCCCTGACGCACCCACTGACGCACCCACTGATCCACCCACACTCCCCACCACTCCTGACACCCCCACTATCACCAGACCTGCCACTAATACACAAACCCCTGAAACGCCACTCCCCTAAAACACACCCGCTGCCCCCACCACTCCCGACGCAAAACCCGGAGTGGCAGGTCAACACAGAGGTGGTCATTCTGAGCGACTCCAATGGGAAGTTCCTGGATGAGAGGCGCCTCTTCCCTGGGCGAAAAGTGAAAAAGCTTTGGTGCCCGACAGCACAGAGAGCCCTGGAGCTGCTCTCCAAGAGGAGGCTGTGCCAGGTCAAACACATCCTCATCCACACCGGCACTAACGACCTGAGTGCCCGCAGGGGCGATGTGGCCTCAGCCCTGAGACAGGTGGCAAAGAAAGCCACAGAGGAATTCCAAACTGCCAAAATCACCATCTCCACACTGCTGCCCCGCACAGACGTGCCCCTGCACATCATCCAGGCCATCAACGCAGAAGTATCCCGAAGATGTGCCCTCCTCCCCAACGTCCACCTGGCACACCACTGAGACATCCAGCCACATCACCTGTATGACCACGTCCACCTCAACAAGACGGGTGTGAGGAAGGTCCGTTTTTAGTGTTTCTCTGAACACATCCAAGCTTACCTAGGCGCTACATATTATTTTCAATTACCCGTAATTCTGATCTGTATTTTGGCTTGTTAATAGAAGTTATTGAAGTTGGACTCCTAATTCAAAATAACCAATATGTATCTCAACGTAATTTACTGACAGACATCACTCTTTATCACTTTCACTTTTGAAGGAACTGCTTTGTATTCTGTGTATTGTTTTATTGTAGTGCTGCTTCCTTTCTTGGCCAGGTTTTACTTGCAAAAGTGATTTTATTCTCAATGTAAGCTCAAAGTCAAATAGTTTAAATAAGAAAACAATGTATTGAAATGAGAACATCATGAACCTGTGTAATTGTGCTGAAGGACAAGCACTGAAAGCAGAGAGAATTTTGTGTTTGGCATTGAATAGCCTTAAAGAAAACTATGCCGTTTTTGGAAACTTTCATATTTAAGTTGAATGTAGGCAAAAACATTCCAGTCACTCTGAAGAGAGAATACAGTTTACTGTTCGAATAAGTAGCCCCTGAATTGAAGATAAAAATCAAAAGTGCTGTTCGTAATTAGTTTACACTTTTACATCAGATGTCTTGTTTTTGCGTTCCAAATTGAGGAGTTGTGGCATATAATGTAAATGAAGTTACTTCACTAGTAGTGCGATTTCTACGTTGTGTATGTGTGTTTGTATATATGAACTCATACATTTTTTAAAGATTGTATTTGGAAAACAAATTCAGGTATAGCACGTGTCCCCCTTTTGAATGGGTTCTATATATAACATTTTAAAACGAATGGTTCTGTGTAGAACGCTATGTTTGGGGGTTCTTCATGTAACCCCTTTGAAGGGGTTCTACATAGAACCATAAAGGGATCCACCAGAGCGATTACTCGAGGAACCCTTTATGGTTCTGTGCAGAACAATTTCTTCTAAGAGTGTGGAGTGTCGCCACACAATTTCTCTCAGAGGGCTTTTGACCAATGGCAATCCAATCCTGAATGACGTCACCACTATCCTGTTGTACTTTATGCGAGAGATGTATTAAGTAGTTTATAATGAGAAGAATAACAATAATCACCTGTTTTTCATAGGTTTTGTATCCATGGTCTCCTTCATATTAGGAAAGGAAGTTGATCCATAGCCTACTCAGAGACAACTGAGAGTTGGTCTCTGAGCAGCAGCACAAAGGGGTCGAGTCTCTCAATGTCCGTGTGTTGGAGATATTCCACCATATTGGTCCCAGCCTTTAAAACAATGTTAAAGAAGATGTTAAAGATATTGTAGAAATATATTGCAGAAGAGCAGAACTACAATCACACTTTTTCAATGCTATTGCTGTTTTCTACCTCCCTGGTGAGGTACCAATGCGGGAAGTTTGAGAGAGTATTTCTAAAATGTGTATGATCCAATACACACAGTTATTTAAAAAGCTGACGTCTTGTACATGCTCACCAGAACCAAGCCTAATTAAATAACACATTTAATATTAAATAAGTACATGTGCAGTAGCCACTTGGACAATTACAGATCCCCAGGTCAAAACACAACAGAAAGACATGGAAGATCGTATTTTCAAATCACATCTGTGGCCCCCATAACTGTAATTTGGTATTAGTGGGTCAAAGGATTTATTTGGTTCAAGTGATAATAAGATCATATTTTGAAATGAAACACTACAGGATGTCATATTTAAAATGACTGTGAGTACCTTTCATTAGTGACGGTTCTGAGGGGGGCAGGGATTAGTTGAGTGTGCTAATTGGAGCTGTGAAGTGTGCAGAGAAAATACAAATGTTTTCTTTTAATATGAAAACAAAGAACTTTTTTTTAACACCGACCTGGGATTGTGTTTCTTTCCAAGTTTCCTTATTGTTTCTGAGAAGAGACTGTTCACTTGCAAAGTGAACTGGACCCGTGTGACTCGCAGGTAAGGAGAGCCCGTGTTGAACTAAGATGGCTACAGTGAGTTTTCCTGGACAAAGCTCGGGCAAAGGATAGCGCAGAGTGCACCTGCACCTGAGATTGTGTTGAGAAGCTTTGTGATAAGAGCAGGTAAAGAGGGAAAAGAAACACAAGTATTTTCTTTGTTTGAAGAACACATTTTGTTTTAACTGAAACGGGACTACAACTTTTGAAAGGGAAATAGTTGCTAGTGCACTGTATTTTTATTGAGTTTATTAGAAGAAAAAAGCTTATATTTTGGACAGAACGAACTCGTTTGGCATGCAACTAGCAGCAAACGATGTGAAGCAAACAAAACAGTTAGCAAGTTAGCAAGTTAGCAAGTTACAGTCTGTCCTAGGTCCGGGGGTGCTTATGGTTGTTTATGGGTTCCCTTACCTTAGCCAGTGTCATGTACGGGTGTCCGTACCTTACTGGAGTGTTTGTTTTTATTATAATATATATACATAAAATAATATATAATAATGTAATATTTCAGATAAATCGTCACAGTGAGTGACACCAGCATTATTGGTTTTTTGAGAAATAAAAAAACAGAATGTAGAGAAGAAAATGTTGGAAGGAAGTTGGGAGAAAGACTGGTCTCCGAAGGAGCACCGGGACTGGTGGAAGCAACAACAACCAGATAAGACAGAGAAAGGAATTGTGATATTGTGTCAGGTTGGTGAGAATCAAGAAAAGAAAATAACAGAAATGGAAGATCATCATAAACAGTAATGTGAATTGAGAGAAGAAGTTGTGAAAAATACGATAGAATTAATAGAACTACAAGGCAAATTAGAAGGGCAAGAAAAGTGGTCAGAAAAGGTGAAGGTGTAGGTGCGCGATGTGCTGCCGTGTTAGCAGCGCGTCGCGACACAGATCACTCCGAGGACGACAGGCCCGATTGGGATGATTTAGATCGCAAAGCATGGGAATATGAAAAAGGAGGTTTTGCTAGCGCTCCTCCCCCATATAATCCGGAATATAAATCAATCACTGATTTTGGTTATAATAATACATTGTATCCAGATCTGACCGCTCTGAAAACGGTCCCAGCTGCACCCATGCAAGTCAAAACTAGACAGAGTAAAGAGGAAGGTCAATCAATAGTCTATACGACTAAACCCATGTCCCCTTCTCCCCAGGAGAAAAAGAAATGATATGGGTGTCCCTCCCAAAATTAAAACCAAACCAGGGTAACACAACTTTTTGGGATATTCTAGATGAAAAGATGGTTATTCACCTCCTTCACCCGCACGATGTACACATCATCGTGAAGGCTAAATGTCCGCCCAACATTTGGATACAGTTACTACGAGAATATCAGACCGGGGAGTGGGCTAATGTAGCCTCTACAGATGAGGAGGAAATAACAGAACTTTTTCACAATGGATCAAGAAAACTGAGATAGTGAAATAATGAAATAATCGAGTGGGATTATTTGACATTTTATTCTAAATAATCATAAGCTTAAATAATAAGTTATAAGGGCTGTTTGAGACACTGCAGGGTCAATAAAACATGCCACAGATCGGATATCTGAATTATCTTTAGATATCAATGTGTATGTGCTTTGTGTGTTTATGAATATGTATAGTTTGAAGGTGATATAAGGTAAATGTCTATGTTTTGGCAATCATTTTAGAATTATATTTAAAAATGTAACAACAGATTTATCATATTCATGAGGATCTTTGGCTCTATACAGAGTGCCTCAAGCATCAGAAATCAGAAAGAAAGACTATTATAAGAAAAGTAATCCAAAATATACATTGAATAAACAGATGGATAATAATAGTAATACATAAATAGTCATGGTGTCTCCACAAGAAGAACCAGAATTTGTTTGTTAAACATCATGTTATGGACAAGCTCTGTCAAAAGTCAAATTCAAGGAAACGAAAGGCTAGAAGAGAGCCTGGTGCAGCCCTGACAGCCTGTGAAAGCAGGAGAATGTAAACAGTCTGGTGACATGTTACAGTCTTTCAGAAAATGTTTGGTTATTGGTGCCTAGCATATAATACCTGAAATGAAAGTCAAAGTAGACCATGGTTTTAAGATGAGTGATGTAGGAAAAGGGTAAGATACCGCAGAAGTATAAGATTACAACTATAGAATAAGTAAGCTCAAGTAATATAAAATGCTTTACAGGAGAAAAGTAAGAATGGAAAGGAAGAGTAAAAGAGAAGGTGTCCTAGGATTATGGGAATCATTATTGAGATCAATGGCCTATTGGCTAATATTTTGTTAGGTACATATATGACTTCAATAAACGAATAATGGAGTGACATCTGTATAAATATAAATAAAACATATTGATAAAAAAACCTGAATACATTTCTTGTAAGAAATTAAGAATAGGAGAAAGAATAGCTGTTAGAATGCAGAGCAATGTTAACCAAAGTTGAAGAGGGTTTGAGTAAGTTGACGAGGGTCTGAGTAAGTTGATAAGGCTTGGGAAGCAGGAAAAGGTGAGTTTGATGTGTGTGAGACAAATGTGCTGCCACTTTTAGCACAGAGAGCTTCTGATGGTGATTGAATGAAACGTGGGAAAATAAATAAACTTGATGTAGGATAAATGAATAAATAATTGAATGAGATATGAGCCGCAGAGACCTCCCACATTGGAAAGTGGACTACAGCAGATAATCCTCTCCTCTCCCAGGGCAGGGTGATTAAGTGGGGACGCGTGTGAAGAGTGCAGGTGGACCCAGGTGAGTTGTGAAAGAAAGAAGAAACAAAAATAATAAGGCACGCGTGCAAACAATCAAAATAATACTAAGTGAATAACAAATTAAACAATAAAGTGAAAGATAATCAACACACAAAATAATGGCAATATAGAACCAAACAAAATACACAAGCCATATTGCATAAAGTGAAGTGAAATATAAATATAATAAGTAATGGTGATTAAGGAGCTAATTAACACCGTCCGTGACATTTACATTGGTTGGGTGTGTGGATACCAGTAATAATTTTTGTTTTATTGAAATACAAAATAATTCTATTTTTCCGAAGTGCTGAACTTTAATACAGTCTAGAAAGATTAATATTTTTTGTCTTGGGCTATATTATTATTACCATAGTTTTTCTATTGTATAAGTATCTTGGAGTAGAGGCATAGGTGGGCATGTGGGCAGAGGAGTAGGAAGGCCGGTCAAAGCAAATAAGCTTGCTAAGGTACGCAGCAGCAGCAAGCAGCCCCCACATCCAGCCAGCCAGCCAGTCTGGCTGGCAGTGACTGAGTGGTTGACAGACGGCAAGCAACGGAATGTACGTGCTCTGTGATGTCATAGCAGTCAGCTGAGAGAGGCTCGTGATGTCATCGCTGAGCTGGCTGGCTGGCTGGCTGGCTGGCGGGCTGGCTGGCTCTGTGTGTGTGTGTGTTTGTGTGTGTGTCTGTTTTTCTGTTTGTCAGTCTGTCTGTCTGTCTCTCTCTCTCTCTCTCCCTCTCAATTCATTTGTATTGTCAAAAGCAATTGGACATACATACATTCATACATATATATATATATATATATATATATATACATGCATACATACATGCTAGAAAGTCATTACTATGTTATCTTAAAGGCTAACTAAGCAGAACATATATCATTATCGAACAGAGTTCATAGGTCTATACATGGTATTAGTGAACAGGCACGTAGGTCATTCTGTTTGACATTGTCTCCAAGGTTCTCATTGTAAATAACAAAGAGAAATCAAACTACCTTATGGCCTCCTGACCTTCTAGCTTGACCTTATCTTTCTTAAGTATACAAGAGAGAAAAACAGTTGTGAGAAAAGAATTTCTAACTTTCCTTCCACACATACATACATACATACATACATACATACATACATACATACATACAAACCAGAGGCATGCAAAAAAATATAAAGAGGAAGAAAATGTTGTATAGCACATACAAAAGGGATGGTGATGAAACAAAATACATAGAATATGTTGAGCTGCAAAGAGATCTTAAGAAAGGGATCAGGAAAGCAAAGAGGGAAATAGAAAGAAACATAGCTCTTGGAGCTACAACCAATGCAATGAGCTTTTTTCAAAATTACAACAGCAAGCGGTCAATTAAGGAGGAGGTGAAACAGATAAAGGGCAAAAATGGAGGTATCTTGGAAAACGAACAAGATGTGGCAAATATTCTAAATGAGTATTTCACAGAGGTTTTTACAAAAGAAAAAACAGATGACATGCCACAGGTTGACAATCAATCCAGTCAAACCCTAAGAGAGATCAGGATAAATGAGGAGGAGGTACTAAAGGGACTAGCAGAATTAAAATCAAACAAATCACCTGGGCCAGATGGGATATTTCCAACAGTACTTAAAGAAATGAGGGAAATTATGTATAGGCCGTTAACTCGATTATTTCAAATGACACTTAGAACAGGGGATGTTCCCACTGACTGGAAGACAGCAAATTTCATACCAATCCACAAGAAAGGGGACAAAACTGAGCCAGGAAATTACAGACCAATCAGTCTCACCTGCATCACCTGTAAAATGTTGGAAAAAATGATTAGACAGAAAATAGAGGAGCATCTCAATGAAAACCATATTCTTGGAGATAGTCAACATGGGTTTAGACGAGGCAGATCATGTCTTACTAACTTAATACATTTTTTTGAACATGCAACTGCAGCTGTAGATCACGTGAAAGCATATGATATGATATACTTAGATTTCCAAAAAGCTTTTGATAAGGTTCCACACCAAAGACTGATCCTCAAATTGGAAGCTGTAGGCATTCAGGGTCATGTAAGTAGATGGATTATGAACTGGTTGATGTATAGGAAACAGATTAGAGGAGTCACTTCTAACTGGAGTGAGGTTGTTAGTGGAGTTCCACAGGGATCAGTACTAGGGCCTTTGCTTTTTCTAATCTATATTAATGATCTGGACTCTGGGATACTTAGCAACCTTGTCAAATTTGCAGATGATACTAAAATAGGTGGCTTAGCAGATACAATCTTGGCAGCACATGCTATTCAGAGGAACTTAGATAAATTCAGTTGTGGGCTGACACCTGGCAAATGAAATTCAATGTGGACAAGTGCAAGGTAATACATGCAGTAAAACAAAAATGTCCACTATAATTACACTATGGGAGGTACAGATCTAGATGAAGTAATGCATGAGAAAGACCTAGGAATCTATGTGGATTCACTTTCTCCATCCAAACAATGTGGGGAAGCAATACAAAAGGCATACAGAATGCTAGGGTATATCGTCAAAAGTGTAGAATTTAAGTAATGTTAAGACTGTACAATGCGCTAGACCTCATCTGGAATACTGTGTACAGTTCTGGGCACCACACTTCAAGAAGGATATTGCTGCTTTAGAGACAGTTCAGAGGAGAGCAACCAGACTTATTCCAGGTCTGAAGGGAAAGTCCTACTCGGAGAGACTGAGGGAACTGAACCTTTTCACCCTGGAACAGAGGAGATTACGTGGGGACTTGATCCAAGTCTTCAAAATCATGAAAGGTTCCTCAAACCAGAGGAGCTTTTCCAGATCAGCAGGGACACACGCACCAGGGGACAACAAATGGAAATTGGGCTTCAAGGCATTCAAGATGGAAAGTGGTAGAAGCTGAAAGTTTGGGAACATTTAAAAATAGACTGGATAGGATCCATGGATCACTTAGATATTAATGGACACCAAACGAGCATGATGGGTCGAATGGCCTCCTCTCGTTTGTAAACTTTCTTATGTTCTTATGTTCTTATGAATGTTCCCTAAGCATGTTTCAAATGTTCCCTAATTTATGTTACAAATGTGCCTTAGCACCTCTCTCTCTCTCTCTCTCTCTCTCTCTGTCTCAATTCAGTGCATTTGTATTGTCAAAGCAATTGGACATGCATACATACATACATACATACATATATATGGAAAATAAACAATATGTGTACATCTCTGCATTAATGGTGCCCTAACAGATGTGCAAGTTACATGACAGACAGACAGACAGACACTCACACACACTTTCACACACACACACACACACACACACTTTCACAGACAGACAGACAGACAGACAGACACACACACACACACACACACTTGTATACCTGACACGTATAGAAGACTGGATAGGGAGATATAAATAGCAATGGGGAGACTCTTGTACTTGGTGTGGCTCTATCCATATAGTGGGGCCAGCAGCCACTTAGCAGGTGTAGCAATAGAAGCTCAGCCTGGGGAGACTGGATTTAGCATTTCCTCTCCATTTTGATAAGTATCCTTAATCATTTCTGCAAAATACTTCTATGATACCTATGTATGTTTTTTACTTGTACTATATTATACTATCAAGTATCAGTGTACACATACAATGTGACCTGTTACATTAATACAGAGGCCACGGAAGGCCAGATCAGTAATAGCCACTGTCCCCTGATATTACACTTTTTTACAATCACTTTGGCACTCATTTCAGAACCTTGATGTCATTTTTCAAAACTCTAGACACTAAACTCACACCCGATGATCAAAATGCACATTTTTCAATTGCTTGGATACAATACACATCAACCTCAGATCATTTGTTCATTGAACTAAAATGATACAACTTAACGTCAAAGTATTACCATTTCAAAATGCAATTCACACATTACATCTGAGATCACTGTCTATTCATTTCATTACAAAGATCTAACTATCAATTGATACAGCTGCTCAAAATGATAAGTGACTGTTGCATTACTCTTAATTCATAGTTTTATGGAAACTGACGAACAGTATTCCATGTTTCGATCATGAAAGTTTCAGGATAATGAGATCCATTGACACCAATAACCGAGGAGCATGAACCAGTTGAACTACATTATCTATGGATGTAATATTTCATCATCATTCATCATCATGTAGCACTTTTCCACACCATGTTTTCAGTGTGGAAGGAAAGTTAGAAATTCTTTCTCTAATACCTGTTTTTCTCTCTTGTATACTTAAGAAAGATAAGGTCAAGCTAGAAGGTCAGGCCAGAAGGTAGTTTGATTTCTGCTTGTTATTTACGATGAGAATCTTGGAGACAATGTCAAACAGTATGATTGAAGTGCCTGCTCCCTAATCCATGTGTTGATCTATGAACTCTGTCCTATAATGATATAAATTCTGCTTAGCTAACTTTTAAGATAACATAGTAATGACTTTCTGATTATAACCAGCTCTTTGATTTTTGTGTATAAAAGCTCTGACTGTTAAAATGAAGGCAGAGCGACTTTGGGATCTTCTTGAGTCACTGTTCCTCTCCACGCTGCGTGTATTAAAGGCATTGCAACTAACGCTCCAACCTGGTTGAAGATGATTGTTCTTCCACATCAGATTTGACATTACTGTATGTATGCAGGCCCTTGTAATTGCTATTCCAATACTGCCAACTGGTTATTGATGATTGATTTCACATTGTGGTACGAGTATCGAGTGAAATGAGTGCTATCCACCCGAGCAACACAGTGATAACATGGAGCCGGCAGGTCATCCAGGTCACAATAGAGGTCAAGCAGTGGGAGGAGGAAGACGTGGTGGTCAAAGGAATGGAAGGGGACATGCACCCCTTCTGAGAGGTGGTCGTGGGCCTCGTCATAGAGGAGGGCTTAGGCCTCACCAGAGAGGCAGCCATGGGCCTCATTTGAGAGGTGTTGGGGGAACGTGGTAGAGGACAAGGCCACGGACCAGACAGCGGCAGCAACAGCAAATAGTGTCCAGTGAAATCCGAGAAATAGTTGTAGAACATGTTGTAAATCATGGCATGACCATGACTGAGGCAGCTACAATGATTCAATCAAACCTCAGAATCAACTCAGGATCAACTGTGGCCTCAATCATCAGAAATGTCCGTACTGAGAAGCGGCAAGTCTTCAGCATGCACTAAACATTAGGCTACTCTCAATTGTCAAATGACTGTATACTGCATACCAATGTGTAGCACAGAGTATAGTGTGCCTTTTGAAAGAAATGCAGACAGAGTGAAGCAGCTGATGACTGAGTATGTTCAGGTATGTTCAGTTTCAAGATGCCTCTTGTGAAAAATGGTTGTGAGAACCTGAACCTGAACACAGGGCTGATGGAAATTTAGAAGTACAGTAATCAATCCTTTGTTTTGCTTTTTACACTAAGCCAGGTGAGGAACACTGCAGTTGACATTTTACTGTAGTTTTGTTCGTTTTTGTAGCTAATTATTTTTGCATGGATTCAAAGAAACCTATGGTGTGATTTGATTGTATTGCATCAATACATTTCAGATTTTGTTCAATGATTCCACTGTGTCTGTAGTATTCTCTCTACTAGTCCTTTTACAGTGATGTATTTATGTGTAGTACCATAATGAAACATGTATCACATATTTTGTACTACAATATTTAATGATTGTATGAACAACTACACAGTGAAACTATCGGTATCTTCTGTGTTACTATGTTACTATGGTATTTCATGATAAATGAGTTATTTGAACCAACAAGTCTGCAAGTGCTAGGTTTCTATAAAGATATGAATGCACAATGCAATGTTTTGAACATTGGACAGCCTGTGTTACAAGTGATGACCGTTTTGAGTTTTGTGTCTAGAGTTTTGAAAAATGACATCAAGGTTCTGAAATTAGTGACAAAGTGATTGTAAAAAACTGTATATTCATCCTATTTAATGTGCTCTTTTAAAATGTACTTTTCTTTTTTATGTTGCCATTTCTGTTCTACCAATGTTTCAGTTGTTAGCCAAAGATTGACAGAGTACATCTCATACACACAGGCCAGACAGCAAAGATTTCTTTTTGAAATTCAATTACAAATGCTGCATGAACTCATCAATACGATTAGAGCTCCTGAAAGCAATATAACTAACTCACTCTACAGCATCTCATTAGCAGTGAAAAGAAACCAAGAAAGTTGGGACAGTCGACTGTTTACCACTATGTAACATCACCTTTTCTTTTAATAACACTTATTAAGCACTTGGGCACTGAAGACACCACTTGGTTAAGTTTAGCAAGCGGGATTTTCCCCCATTCATCCATTATGCATTTCCTCAGCTGCGCAACTGCACAGGGCCTTCGTTGTCTTAATTTGCACTTCATAGTGCGCCACACATTCTCAATTCGGAGACAGGTCAGGACTGCAGGCAGGCCATGCTAGCACCCGCACTCTCTGCCTATGCAACCATGCGCTTGAAATCTGGGCAGAATGTGGTTTGGCGTTATCCTGCTGAAAAATGCAGGTACGTCCCTGGAAAAGATGATGTCTGGATGGCAGCATATGTTGCTCCAAAATATGTACATCTCTTTCTGCAAAAATGGTGCCCTCACAGATGTGCGAGTTACATGACAGACACTCATACACACTGTCACACCCATACACACACAAACACACACTTTCACAGACAGACACACGCACACACACACACACACACACACACACTTTCACAGACAGACAGACAGACACACACACTTTCACACACAATCACTTTCACAGACAGACACACACACACACTTTCACACAGAGACAGACACACACACACTTACATACATACATACATACATACATACATACAGTGAGGGAAAAAAGTATTTGATCCCCTGCTGATTTTGTACGTTTGCCCACTGACAAAGAAATGATCAGTCTATAATTTTAATGGTAGGTGTATTTTAGCAGTGAGAGACAGAATAACAACAAGAAAATCCAGAAAAACGCATTTCAAAAAAGTTATAAATTGATTTGCATGTTAATGAGGGAAATAAGTATTTGATCCCCTATCAATCAGCAAGATTTCTGGCTCCCAGGTGTCTTTCATACAGGTAACGAGCTGAGATTAGGAGCACTCTCTTAAAGGGAGTGCTCCTAATCTCAGCTCGTTACCTGTATAAAAGACACTTGTCCACAGAAGCAATCAATCAATCAGATTCCAAACTCTCCACCATGGCCAAAGAGCTGTCCAAGGATGTCAGGGACAAGATTGTAGACCTACACAAGACTGGAATGGGCTACAAGACCATCACCAAGCAGCTTGGTGAGAAGGTGACAACAGTTGGTGCGATTATTCGCAAATGGAAGAAACACAAAATAACTGTCAGTCTCCCTCAGTCTGGGGCTCCATGCAAGATCTCACCTCGTGGAGTTTCAATGATCATGAGAACGGTGAGGAATCAGCCCAGAACTACATGGGAGGATCTTGTTAATGATCTCAAGGTAGCTGGGACCATAGTCACCAAGAAAACAATTGGTAACACACTATGCCGTGAAGGACTGAAATCCTGCAGCGCCCGCAAGGTCCCCCTGCTCAAGAAAGCACATGTACAGACCCGTCTGAAGTTTGCCAATGAACATCTGAATGATTCAGAGGAGAACTGGGTGAAAGTGGTCTCAGATGAGACCAAAATCAAGCTCTTTGCCATCAACTCAACTTGCCGTGTTTGGAGGAGGAGGAATGACCCCAAGAACACCATTCCCACCATCAAACATGGAGGTGGAAACATTATGCTTTGGGGCTGTTTTTCTGCTAAGGGGACAGGACAACTGCACCGCATCAAAGGGACGATGGACGGGGCCATGTACCGTCAAATCATGGGTGAGAACCCTAAGCCAGGGCATTGAAAATGGGTCAAATACTTATTTCCCTCATTAACATGCAAATCAATTTTATAACTTTTTTGAAATGCATTTTTCTGGATTTTCTTGTTGTTATTCTGTCTCTCACTGCTAAAATACACCTACCATTAAAATTATAGACTGATCATTTCTTTGTCAGTGGGCAAACGTACAAAATCAGCAGGGGATCAATTACTTTTTTCCCCCACTGTACATACATATATATGGAAAAGAAACATTACAAGTATAAATCACAATAAGATGTAATAAAGTACAGATAAACAAAGTGTAATAAAATGTGATCTGTTTGAAAATGCAGGGACGTCACTGGAAAAGATGATGTCTGGATGGCAGCATATGTTGCTCCAAAATGTGTACATCTCTTCTGCAAAAATGGTGCCCTCACAGATGTGCGAGTTACATGACAGACAGACAGACAGACACTCACACACACTGTCACACCCACACACACACTTTCACAGAGAGACATATACACACGTACAGACACACACACACACACACTATCACACAGAGACAGACACACACACACACACACACACACATACATACATACATATGGAAAAGAAACAATACTTTTATAAATCACAATAAGATGTAATAAAGTACAGAAAAACTAAATGTAAGAAAATGTGATCTTTAATACACACAAATATGTATGGCTGGTCGGATGCGTCTTGGACTCGGGTTCCTCTTCATTACGTATAACGCTTTTGCCTTTTGCTAAAGCTTTCCGTGGAGGGGATCGTGGGTGAGTTTGTACCATTCTTGGGGGGCTCTGCCTTGTTGGGGCGGAGCTGTGATCCAGGTGAACAGCAGATCGGGCATAGGTGGGCATGTGGGCAGAGGAGTAGGAAGGCCGGTCAAGCAAATAAGCTTGCTAAGGTACACAGCAGCAGCAAGCAGCCCCCCCATCCAGCCAGCCAGCCAGTCTGGCTGGCAGTGACTGAGTGGTTGACAGACGGCAAGCAACGGAATGTACGTGCTCTGTGATGTCATAGCAGTCAGCTGAGAGAGGCTCGTGATGTCATCGCTGAGCTGGCTGGCTGGCTGGCTCTGTGTGTGTGTGTGTCTGTGTCTGTCTGTTTTTCTGTTTGTCAGTCTGTCTGTCTGTCTCTCTCTCTCTCTCTCTCTCTCTCTCAATTCAATTCATTTGTATTGTCAAAGCAATTGGACATACATACATACATACATACATATATGTAGCGTAAGGTACACTTATACATTTCAATTAAAGAAGTGAATTCATAGTATCACCTTATCACGAATCCTGGAGTCTTGTAGAACTCAATTTCTGTAATAATTGGACGCAGACACCAATTCCAAAGATATAAATTGTCAAATTTATTTAAAAACAAAGACTAAATGTAGCACTACACTAATTATACAAAAGGGAAAAACTAATTAAAATTCAACTCTAGATCAACAAATCAAAGACAAATCACTTCCGTGACCAAATCAAAGACCATGGGATCCCATAGGATAACACACAAATCGTTAAACAAAAAAGGTTATAAACACATTGACTACAATACCGGTTAGTAATTCTAGGAATCACTAAGAAACAGTTGAAAGTGCTAAATTGCAGTTTCAGAAGATGAAAAAAAACTGTAACTGATGGGATATGTAGTACTTTATACTCGAGTGGTCTATGCGATTACACCCTGTTGGTGTTATTAAGAACGCCAAGTACCAGAATGCAGAGCGGGACTGTTTTTTGTGCCGTGACTTGTCGGGGGAAAAAGGCGCAGAAAAAACGGACGAGAAGGTGAAGGTAGTATGGCGGTGATGCACGCGTTGGTGAAGTGGGAAAGCGGGGTCGACAAAGACTCTTACAGCGTGATTCCCACTGCTTGCTTTCGCAATTTTGATTTATTCAGCATTGCTGATGATGACGAAGAGACGACTCGAAACTTCAGAGCAGAGTGGAGAGACACGAACAAACCTCCAAAAGGTGGATGGCCTGTCCATGAAGCGCAGATCATTATGACTGGTAACAATGTTTATTTAAAAAAAAAACATTAAAGTCTTTACATGCTATTTGATATATACAATCACAGTATATTTGAAATGAATGTTTAAGTTATTAATGTGTTGTACTTCTAACATACTCTTATAACATGGTAGGTGGTGGTGAGGGCGCTAAAAACTCGTCATACTTGACTGGCATTTGTAAGAACGATTTATTGTGTGTTGTGCTTTACAATAAAATCCCCCAAATCACAAAATAAATTAAACCAGATATAATTTAACTTCAGTTTTGATTCAGTGTTGGCTGTTCATCTTAATTTGTATGGTCAAAGCACAGTATTTTTATGACAAATAAATATAATCCCCAAATATCTGTGGACATAATGCAGGGTTTTATTTATTTTATTTTTATTTTAGGAAAAGAAGGCAAACTAAGAAGAAAACTTAATGACCTAACAAAAATGCCCTCTCCTAAAATGAAGAGAGTACCTAAACCAAACAAAAAACTTCAAATTTCAGATGATAGTGACCTTGATGAACCACAGTTACCGGTGAGATAATTACTGCAAATATTAAATAAATGTATTGCAGGATTGTTTTTTTTTTAATCATTTTCATATATATATATATATATATATATATATATATATATATATATATATTCATTTTAAACTCTTTTCCTCTCTGAATACAGCACAAAATAAGAAAGAAAACCGATGGAGCTTCAAGAATTAGATCCCGTCATATTCTACAGACATTTAAAGAGTCCAGTGAAGTTGAGCTACAGCAAAAAGTTAAGCAGCTCGAAAAGGAAAACACTTAAAAAGACTTAAAAATGAAAACCAATGTCTTCGAAACCGTATGGTTGATGGTAAGTTTTTTTATTTATAGCAAATAATTCCTTACCTTGATAAATGTTATTCTTCAGTAATTTAGATTCCAGAGTAATGTATTATAGTTGATCATACTGAAGTAATCTAGAACCACAATACAGACTCTTAATGTGCACTGTCTAATAGTTTAATAATACTGATTATTAAATAAAGTTTTTCAACATAACTTCATAATCCTACATTAATGACTATATGCATTACATTAGACCTGGTAATTCTTGTATTTTATCTTTTTTATATTTTTCGTAGCTAATGTTAATGACCCACAAAAAGGTCAGTTTGCCAATAACATAGAGCAAGTCTCTCAAGTATAATTGCAGGCATTGATGGTTTTGTTTTCACTTTGTATTAAATATATTATTAGAAATGATTATCATTTAATACTAAGGTTTTTTTCTCCAGAGATTCCAGACCTTTTGGACAATCTGAAAAAAATTGTAACAAAAGCCACATTTATCAGCAATGAAGACAAAAGTGTGTCACCATCAAGTGGTTCTGACAGCCCCACAGCAAATTGTTCTGAATCTGACAAAGAATCACCAAAACAGGTATAACACTCTTGGTCTACAATATTACAAAGACAAGGTAAAAATATATATATTGAAAACAAATATTGGTTGTAAACAATCTAATGATGCTACATTATCAGTTATATTCATAGTTATAGTTGATAATAAGAATGTAATTGAATTATGGGTGTCACAGATTCACTGACTTTATTATGTCTGTAAATTAATAAACTTAGAATTGAGACATACTGTGGTCTTTAATAACACATTTCTGTAACAAAATCACAGCCTTACTGATAATGTATTCCACTTAACATAATATAAGAATAGTTTGGGGATAAACTTGTTTTTTATTTACCATTGTCTTTTAGGTGGAAATATTCCCAGGCACTGGAGTTTACATTGACAAACTGTCCTGGATCCTTGCAGAGAGGTGCAGCACGAATACGTCATATGCAAGAACCCTGACGGTTGCTGTCTTTGACTTTCCAACATTATTAAAGAGCAATCTTCGTGGTGGTGGCAGCAAGAGAGATCCAACTTCGGAGAAAAAGACACCTCTGGATCGCTTAAAGGTGGAAGCCATATATGGTATGTAAATGCTGTTGTACAAAATTTCTAACTCTCCTTTTTAACTGTATAGAACACAAAGGGTTAGCATTTGAAATGTTCCTTTGGCCTTTGTTTTAGTTTCAGAGACTAGAGTTAATTTATTAATAAATAATAATACCTTACATGTAGCAGCTGGAAAGATCCCAAAGTGCTCTACAGACTCACTTCACCCACCACCCTCTGGGGTGCAGCCATTTTGTACCAGCAGATTACTACACAGCAGTAAAGGTGGAGTCATAACAAATTTGTTAGACCTGATTGAGGGAAGCCTGACTTAGAATTCAGCCACGTCACTCTTTCAACAACACCTTGTAAATCACCTTGGATTAATGCTTCAGACATATTAATACATAATAATAATGAATAGTGCCATGGGATCCTTGACAATATAAACTTTCATGTCTCATTTAAATTTGACTTTTGAGCTAATACTTCACATTTCAGTCCAGTTGTGCCACATCAATGTAATGCTTAAGCAAGGTATTAATGGAGAAAAGACTGCCTTTGCATAGCTGCTTCGCCAAGTACAGATTTTACTATGAACTAGTGTAAGACAAGTTTAAGAGCATACACCAAAACGTTTAAATACACCCACACACAAAAATGTTGATTTACTGTGGCAATATGTAACTAATGAACCCTTCTCAAAGATATGTGGTATGTTTATTAAAAGATTTTTATATATCTATGTGCAAGTCATTAAATCTATGTGATACATGTTTTTTAGGGGCTACCTTGAAAAAATTGCCCAGTAACCCAAAGAGTGTAATTGGTGGTGCAATTAACAGCAAGATAAATGAACTACGACACAGAATGAAACCAGAGTGAAGATTTGAAGAACCAGATCTGTATTTTTTGTTTTGTTTTCAACAGGGTTGGGGTCAATTCCAATTAAATTTTTAATTCCCTTTTCAATTCAATTCCAATAAAGAATATTCTGTGAATGCAAAAAGTAATTGCAATTTTGAATTGATTTGTAGGAGGAATTGGAATTGAAAAACAGGAATTGACCCCAACCATGGTTTTCAGTGAGTGTTGTACAAATTGATAGGTCAGGGTTTCTGTAAAAACTTAATAGAGGCCAGCAGGCGTGCACGATCTGGGAAAAACTGCTCCACTACAACAGACCTCTTTCCCTTCGTTTTCTCTAAAAACCTCCTGATATCCTTCACTGCAGCTCTGACTCACCGAGGACGAGGAGGCGAGAGAGGAATCCGTGAAGCCGCCCTCACTGTCACTCCGAGCCCGAGGCGTCCCCGGTGGCTGCCGCGATGCTCCAGCGTGTAGCCGGACCTTTCCCCACCAAGCCGCTCGCTACCCCAGCTTCACTACTGTGCCACCACTTCTTTTACTGCCACTATTTACCAACACCGTCCGTGCTCCCTCCCAGCACCTTCTTAGTGCGTTTTTTCCACCCGGTGCCTCGGCTTGTACCGCCGAGCCTGGCCCTGCCTCCTCCTCGGCTACACCCTGTGTGTCTGTCCGCCCGTCTGCTGGCTGCTGAGGTTGTTCCTCGTCACTAACCAGCGCCCCGTGCACCGCCTCAACACCATCTCCCCCCGGCGTCTCGGTCGTCACTATCCCCCGCTGCCTCGACCCCGTCCCCCAGCTGTGCGTCATCGCCTCCGGGCAGCTCTTCCCCCGTCACGGCATCAGTGGTACCATCGGTCCGACCGGCGACTGTCTCCTCCGCCGGGGCTCGATCTCTGTCTGCCCGCTGCATCTGTGGCTGCGGGCCGGTGTCTCTATTCCTCCCCGCGTCGCCCCGCTCCTCCTCCCGCTCCCTGTCCTGTTCGGGACAGTTCCTCACGACATGCCCCTCGCTCCCACACCTGAAACACTTCATGGACTCCGAAGTAGCGAACACGACGTAGTCGGTATTGTCGATCTTAAATTTAAAAATGACATTAAGATCCTCATTGATGTTATTGAGGATCATATACAGCTGCCTTCGGAAGGACACGACGTGTTTCAGTTGCGGGGCTTTGCAGCCCAGCGGGACCCTCTTAATGCCGGACATCAGCTGCCCGAGCCGGTGCGGATGAACGGAGGGACGTTAGACAGCGTTACCTTCCGGGCAGGAGCAGCGAGCGGCAACACCGGGGTGAAAGTGTCGTCTAACACTGTGCCATTAGCCACTAGCTGATTGAGCAGATCAGTGGTTTTTAAGAAGATAACAATGGCAGCAGACTTGATATTTTCACACCCTGCTACCTCCCCAACCGCTAACACACACTGCTCTAGGGGGCAGAACTGCACCGGAGCGATCTTGACTCCATGGCGTCGGGTCAGTTTTTCAAAAGACGCATTCAGGGGGTCCGACCCCCCGACCCGGGAAGAACTACCGGTACTCCCCCCTCCCCTCCCCTGTTCCCCCACAATAAGAAAAGCACTGAAAACAGAAGACAAAATAAACAAACTGAAAAAAGTAAAGCAACAAAAAAACGCAGCCAAAGGACAGAGCTCTCAGCAGCACTCCCGCTCACTGCAGACCCCTCCCACACACTCCCAGCTGAGAGAGAGAGAGAGAGAGAGAGAGAGAGAGAGAGAGTTAGTGTCTGTCTGTCTCTCTCTCTCTCTCTCTGTAGATGCATCATAGGGAACATATGTAACAATCTCTCTTTTTGTTTACCAAAAATGAGAATGAACGTATTTCAAGTGGGTGTTGCCTTGGTTGGAAACGTTTTAAGATTATTTATGAAGTGTAAAGTGGATTTGTCTCAGTTCTCCGTAGTTTTCAATGTATGTGCCATTCAGTAGCGTTCATGTTACAGATGTGCCCTATGCAGTGGTAGGGTCAATAAAATGTCAGTAAAACTTTATTTTAGCAATTATGGAGGGGAAGAACTGCAAATAGCGGGTCCCCACTAATTATCTAACTTACCAACAACGTTTAAAATTAGGTCTTGCGAAGCTGCCAAATAATGCTGTATAATCGTATGTGTCTTCATACACCGGCTGCTATAGTCTGATAGCTTTGATTATATATACATATTTTCTCGTGAACCACAAATGCTATTTGCTTGATTTTTACAGAGTATGTTATAAATACCATTGTTATGAAGCCTGACAAATTGTATGCTGTAATTATGAATATTTTCAAATCATTTGTTTGTTTTTCCTAACATGTTACAAATGTTCCCTATGTGAAAGATGCATTATATCTTAATAACGTCTAAACAATTAAAGATATACAGATTATTATTTTCGGTAAAGTTATAACACATTGCTATTAACTATGTGTGTCAGTAAAAGTTTAAAAAATCCTAATAATTTTTTATTGATCCTGCAAAATAGGTGTTTAGGGAACATTTGTAACATTAGGGTTACGATTTGCCATAGACGCGGAATGAGTTTGATTGTGATGTTAAATGGGGTTTAAAGACGCAGTCGCCTCGGTGCTGATTACAATTGCTGTGTTTCTCCACTTCTACTCCATGCTTGGGAACGCCCACATCCAGTGACGTCAAAACCGGTGGAAAAGCGGGCCGGTTCAAAAAAGATCAGCTGGATCCCAGGCCGAGCAGCAGCTCCGGCTCCAGCACCGGCACCATGTCGCTGGAAAAGCGCTAAGTGAGCTCACAGTGAGCTCAGTGTAATGTCTGCTCTGGTGAGCTCACAGTGTGACCTAGTCGTGAGTTCACGTCTTCACTGGGTAGTCCTTGACAACTTAATTGACTCAATTCTTGGGCTTAATTGGTCAAAATGACCATTGGTTGAAGGTACTCAGGGACTGATGTGTAGAGAGACTTATTAAACCTGCAGGATTGTGGTTTTCCCAGAACAGAATTAACCAGTGTAGCGTTATGTTGGGTGTATTCTGATAAGAGCATTTTAGCTCTGAGCTGAAGCACTGATCTAAAGAAGACCTCTCCCCCCCAAATTTATCAGATTTCCTTAACTCATCAGCATGTGAACTGGTTTACATCAAAGTGACAGTCTTGGGAGGATGGCACCGAGAATAGGCCAAATAGTTTGGAATCCTGCTATGAGATAGGAGAAAGGGGCCTGTAGGTAATAAAAACTCTTTGAAGTGGACGAGAGCCGAAATCCCGACATAGAGCTACGAACCCGGGCCAACCGGCATTTCCAAAAGATGGCATGGATTGACATCAGTCATAAATCAAGCCCCCCTCCAATAGGACACTGGGGGCTGAAACCGAAATCCAATCTAAAAAAATCAAGAACCAATCACCTATTGATCTGACAGACTATAAAGAACAGCGTACGGTCTCTCTCTCTTACTCTCTCTCTCACCTGAACCAGAAACTCGCAACCTGTAGCTCTGTTGCCAGAACCGGAACCAGAAACCAACCAAGTCTTTGCCGGTAACAGAAGAATTAAACTGGGAGAAGGAGATTGAGCCGTACGAAGAATTCTTTTAAAGGACTTTATTAAATAAATAACTTTACAGACCCACCTGATCAGTGGAGTTTTACAGCTGGACAATTGACTAAGTCGACTGAATACGAAAGTGTCAGTCATTTAAATAGCTATTTGAGTCTTAAGAAACTTGACCCTTGGAACGAACAGGGCCCTGCTTTCCTCAAAGACTTTGTCTTCAAGTAACTACGGTGGAACCCTGCTTACAAAGAAGATTTTGTGCACAACCTTGGAGCCTTCAAACCAATGGAAAATCTGTTTGGAAAAGACTCTACATTCGCGAAACCCCAACTTCCAGGTGCATCGACTGAGTGGAAGTTCTTGGACAAAGCCGAACCGGACTGCCTTTGTTCCAAACCACACGGACCTCGTGCCGTGTGCTGTTATCTGAGCCCGAAGCCAGAGAGGCCTCTCTGCGACGAAGTTCACATAAGTTTAACAGTTTGGAGTTTGTGATTCATGACATTTAAGAAATCAATTAGAAATGTTAATCTGTGATTCATAACTCTAGAATGTGTAATATCATTTAGTTTTCTTAAATATAAATGTGTGTTGCATTCAACTGTTTTGTTGATAATTTTAGAAATAAAATCTGTCAACGCCGAGAAATATCTTCTCATTCCTGTTTAACTGTTTAGTCTGAAATTGACACAAGTGAATAGACATTAGATTATTGGTGGCCCTGCCTATCCTTAATCATTGAATAATAATCAGTTAAGGGAAATTGTGGTAACAAGTAATGATAGGATCTTTCTCTGTACCTAAACGTTAATGAGACTGATATATATATAACGAGAAGTTACCTGACATAAATACTAACCTGCGTAGTTATTTAATGTCTGACTAACAATACTAATGAGAGACTCACCTTCGTCTTACTAACCGGTATTGTAGTCAATGTGTTTATAACCTTTTTTGTTTAAAGATTTGTGTGTTATCATATGCGATCCCATGGTCTTTGATTTGGTCACGGAAGTGATTTGTCTTTGATTTGTTGATCTAGAGTTGAATTTTAATTAGTTTTTCCCTTTTGTATAATTAGTGTAGTGCTACATTTAGTCTTTGTTTTTGAATAAATTTGACAATTTATATCTGTCTGCGTCCAATTATTACAGAAATTGAGTTCTACAAGACTCCAGGATTCGTGATAAGGTAATACTATAAATTCACTTCTTTAATTGAAATTTATAAGTGTACCTTATACATAATGTATCTATTAAATTAACTGAACAATATGAAGCTAGTAACTATGTTTAATTAGTGCTGGTTTTACAGTTATAAATTGCTCAAATATTGTAAGAAAGACAATTTGACCGCCTGTTCTAAAGTGAAAGTTATATTCACATTAATTATTGCACTAATTCAGTGATATTTATGTTTATTGGCCTAGAATAAGGCAATAATTATGGCTAAACTGCCAACAACACAGTACTAAAGAGAATTGGACTCCCTGTTGTAAAGATTTACACTAGGGGTGTCCCGAAGCACAATACCTTATTCGGAAAGGCACGGATAATGGCTTCAAAACCAATAACGAATAATTTTGCCGAATAATATGCGGCTAAGGCTGAGACAGTCACAGCTTGTGTTTGATGGATAACAGGTGAGCCAGGGGATCATATCACGAAACTTAAATGTCTGAAATCACTAGGCAATAATGTCCGTGTGAAATGAATGTGTGTAAACTTTAGGAATGAAATGAGCGCAAATCAAATAGCAGCTCTCTGCGCTTCTCTCTGAAATCAGAGCTTTAACGGGGTGCTTGAATATGATTTCACTTTTCTAACTTTAGTTAGTGTGTAATGTTGCTGTTTGAGCATAAACAACATCTGCAAAGTTACGAAGCTCAAAGTTCAAAGCAAAGGGAGATATTTGCTGTTAAAGAAATCGTTTTTTAAGGACTACAACAAACGGCTGGGTTAGTGACATCACTAACCCTAGAATTGACATAAACCCCGTCCCCTGAACACAATTCAGAGATTATCAAGACAGAATATGCTAATCAATGAGTAGAAGATAACTAAACATAGTCCAGTTAACATAATAGATGGTGAGGTACATTACTACACACAAATAATATGGTTTGCTAAGTTGTTAATATGAAAGAATGTTGATCCTTCAAATGTTTAATACATGTTAAATAATGGGTAATATGTCCTTACTAATCAGAATTACTAGTGTACTTATGCTTAACTAATGCATCATTCTGGACTATTCAAATAAAGTGTTACCACAGTTCTTAATGACATGCATATTTTGGACATAGTCAGGTGCAAAAACAAGAAGGTTACTTTGTTGTCGGTGTTTGCGCAGAGGTTGCGTATGTTTGCGCACAGATAGCGGATAATCGCTCGCACCTTGGAACCTATTTCCGGGAGCGCGTTGTTGAGCCACCAGGCTCTGTTTTGTGCGGATGGGCGGCCGGAGCGCGTTAAGGGTTTTCTGTTACAACGTTGTCGTTAATAACTAATGATCTTCGCATGCAAGTCAATCAATCAAAACTAACTTGAGCTGGACAATAACTTTATTCTAGAGCTGCTGTAAAGCCAAAACAATCTCTGTCACTTTCATTTCTTATCACTGGAAAGCTGCTTTCAAACAATTCATATTGTTAAAAGCGCTATATAAATGAAGGTGATTGACTTCCCTTGCATAGACTTTTTGTCACTGCTGGTTTTACTGTTCTAAATAACAGTAGGACTTAGCCTAGATTTAATACCAGATTTCTTTGTTTTTTAAGTTCAAATGTATTATTATGTGAATTGGTACTTAAGTAAATGGTGTGTGATTATATGCATGACATTCATTCGGTGACAGTGGAATACAAACAGTCTTACCGGTGTATTCTCAACATCAGTTTCATCTGAATCCGTATATCCGTGTATCATAACAGCTTCACATTATTTATTGGCCCCGACAGTGTAAAAACAAAATGCATTAGATAGGTCTACTTACTGCTCACGAACTTGATAGAGGCAGCGTACACTGGCCAGCCATGTTTTGGCTTTTTCCCTTTCTGCCATTCCACAGCAGCTGAACAGTCAGTTTGCGGGTATCCATCGTCATCCATCTTGGTGTCATCATATTTACGTATGGCTTCGGTTTCCACCTCGCTATACATCCCAGCATCCTCCCCACTGACCCATTGGACCACTGCAAACTTTCTCATCACACCTTGGGCTTTAGAAGAGTTTGGCTTTTAGTGAATTTAGATCACGGCTGTTTCATCAGATCTCACATGGGAAGGTCACAGTTTTGTGTCTTGTGAGTCTGATTGTAGCGTCATGGGCATCATTTTTGCTTTGTAAGACCAGTTTGCCAGACACAGACATAATGCTAGGCCAGCTAAATGTCAGCTGCATGCAAGTTAGCTGCAGATCTGTGAAAGATTAGTACAATCGATAATGAGGGCTGTCGATTTAACGCGGTAATCTGATTCATTAACGTTAGTTGTGAGAAACTAACGCGATTCAAATATTTTAACTCAATTAACCCACCCGCCCCTGACCAACGTAGGTAGATTTGTGTAATGAAATAGATTCAAAACTGAATCGCTTGACAGTAAAAAAAGTAAATGTAGTCTAATGTTAACGGTATAATACCCATTCAACATAAACCAACAAATACATGAATCCAGTTCACGTTACCTAAATACACGAAGCAAGGGCAATATCAAAGTTGTTGCTGGCTCAGTTAGCTCCTAGCAAGGTAACCTTAACTCTTGCAACTGTTGTCTTATTGAACAAACCAACTACTTTGCTTATAAATTACTAAATGAACCAACCTGAATCAACACAAATCCCTGAGTAATAATTACAACAAGATACAATTATTCTTTCCTTCGGGGTGACGTTAGAAATCCATGTTTAATCGATCTGAAACCTCTGTTGAAACTTAAAGCAACGGCCCGTTTTACCGCTGTCTGGCTGCTTCAATGAGTCAGTGATCTGGATTTCTATTGGATCCCGCGCAGCAGTTCAAACATCAACCAATCGGCATATTGTATGGTCTTATGGCCCTAATTCACTTGCCTACATGTAGCGATGTGTTTTCTATTATGCAAAATGGCGAAACGAAAATTGTGTTGCTTTAACAGTTGCCAAGAAGAAAGAATGATTCCTCGTCGTACTCGGACCAGGTGGAAAACAAGGCAAAACTTGTTTTTCCAGCAAAGTTTTGGTCATATTGATAATTTATAGGCCCTAGAAATGTGTGTATTAAATATGATAAACTATAATATATTCATAAATAGGCATTATACTTATTGTTGAACATAATTGTACAAATAATGTTTAGTTTAAGTTATGTTAAGTTTTAAGGTTTTAAAAATGTGTTTAAAATGTTGTAAAATGCATTGACAAACATATCTGAAGGCGAGTAGATTTCCCACTACAGCTGGTCATGTTGTTTTTAAATGCTGCCCGTGAACTGAACAATGAACGAAGTCACCATATCTAAATATTCACAACAAACACCCTTTCGACATGAAACCAAGAAATGAGAGCAATGCTTTCACTGCTCGCCATAGCGTCTCAATGTTAGTGTCCCTCAGCAGGATATGTCGCCCATTTTAGGTTTACAGACATTCTATAAATTAGCAGCCTGGCATTAGTACTGTCAGTAAAATATTATGCATGGCTAATAATTTTATGTCATAATAATATATTCATCTGTAGCCTATGGAGATGGCTTCCATCTCAAGACACCAATATAAATCTAAGCACAACAGCAATGCTAAAATGTAATGTATTATTGTGTCTGTAAAAGTGAAAGGAGCATACAGGTAGATGGTGGGGTGGGTTGTGAACACTAGCTTTAATCTTGATGAACATCCTGGGAATTAATAACAGTCAAAACAGCTTGCCATATTGTTGAACAAGAATATCAACATTTAGAGTAAAACAGGTTTCTTTTGGTACACACTTTGCTTATGATCACTCAAATTTGGATTCTTTCCCATTTGTTACAGAATACCAACCAATCAAACCTGGTGTCTTCAGGTCCCTCAAATGACCATGTCACAGATGCCAGTTGGCTGAACATCCTCGCATTTTCCATGAAGCACAATGTAACAGAGGCTTTAATGGAGGACCTACTGAAGCTGTTAAGGTTATGTAGTGGGGATGCTGCAAGCATCCCAAGTAGCAAGTACATGCTAGAGAAGGAGTTTAAAGATTATGTAGACAAATCAGAATACCATCTGTGAGACAAAGTTTAGAGCTGGGTCAATTTTTTATTTGTATACCTTTGAGGAATCAACTTCAAGCTCTTTTGGAGAATGAGCCTATTCCAAATATTTACAATGACCAAAACAGATGGAATAACAGATTTTTCAGATGGGAAGTTGTACAAATATCTGAAATCAGTTAGTGATTCATTCTTTTCCCTGTCTTTCAATTGTGATGGAGTGCCAGTGTTCCAGTCATCTAAATACAGCATATGGCCCTTACTATGCTCTGTTAATGAATTACCCCCAGAGGAAAGAGATACAAATGTCATACTATGTGCCTTGTGGTTTGGGTCATCAAAACCACAAATGACTAGCTTCCTCAAACCTTTTGTGGAGGAATGCAAAAGTCTTGGACAAACAGGTCTTCAGTGGCAGGATCCAGTAGATCACTCAATCAAAACGACAAAGGTCTATGCATTATGTGCCATATGTGATGCTGTTGCACGACCTTTACTGCAAAATTTCAAGCAGTTTAATGGAGAGTATGGGTGTGGGCACTGTCTTCATCCAGGTGTTCCTTAGAGATCATGACACAACTGTGCAAATAGGTGAGATTGCCAAAAATAATGAACAGAGCATTTTGGGCATAAAAGGGCCATCTCCAATTGTGGACTTGCCAGATTTTGACCTGATCAATGGCATGGTCCCTGATTACATGCATTGTGTGTTGCTGGGGGTTTGCCGGCAAATAGCCACTTTATGGTTTGATTCCAAAAGCTATAGTAAACCATGGTATGTTGGTTTGAACACTGTAACAGTGGATGTAAATCTTTTAGCAATCAAGCCTCTAAGCATTTTTTCCAGAATCCCACGGTCTATTGTTGAGCTAAGGTTTTGGAAAGCTCACGAATGACAGAACTGGCTTTTATATTACAGTTTGCCAGTCCTGGAGGGGATACTTCCAAACAGGTATCTTTGCCACTGGGCTCTACTTGTGGAGGGTGTGAGCATTTTGCTAGGTTCAGACATTAGCCAAGAGGATATTGACCATGCTCATGAGGCTCTTGAGCTTTATGTTAAATCAGTTCAGTCTTTGTATGGCGAAGATCAGGTGACCTACAATATGCATTCACTTCTGCATTTGACTAAGAGTGTTGAGAATTTGGGTCCTCTCTGGGCCCAGTCTGCTTTCATGTTTGAGAGCTATAATGGCTACTTGCTCAAGCAAGTCAAAAGCAGTAATGCAGTGCCTCAGCAGCTTTGCAAAAGAGTAGCATGGTCTCGGGCATTGCCACGCATAGCTAAGGCCTGCTCATCCAATGATGTTTCACCTGAAATTAAATCATTCTACACAGAAATGACCTCTGGTAAACGTCATGTAAAGAATTATACTAGATATGACTTGCACTTGGAGTGCCAAAGATTAGGCCAGTGTCTGAAAATAATATGAATGCATTGCATGCATTGCTAGATGTACCTGGGACCTCTATTGGCAGGTACTACAGCAGAATAGTTATCAACGGAGAGGTCATTCAAAGCCAAACATACACAAAGACAAAGAAAAGGAACAACTCGGTTGTGATATTGAAAGATGGCAGTATTTTCACGGTTTCACACTTTCTCTGTGTCAGTGATGACCAATATCACTTATATGCAGTTGGCAAATTTGGAAATTGTACAGTGCAGAAACTGGTTCGAGGATCTGCTGTCAAAATATCACTGACCTTTATGCGGACTGTTCATTTTCCTACAGGATTTGAAAGAGCAGTTGATCTAAGGTTGATTATACAGTATATGACCATGTTTGATTATAGGCATAGGGCTCCACTTAGGACAAGGCAAGAGCATGAGTTAAGTACAGCCTTATACTGCTAAACTGCACTGTGTTCTATACATGTCTTCATATGCTGGACATTCATATTAAATTTGCACTATTTTCCTATGTTTTTACTTCATCAAAAACTATATGCCTTTAGTTGTATGTAGGACATATATGATTAAAAATACATTAATATTATGCAATTTATATATGTGTTTTTTGCAGCATATATGTCCCTTACAATATTCGGTTTGAACATATAAGAATCACAGGTTTTTTTAGGAAAAGGAAAGGATCCAAGTGCAGGCTTTAGAGTTGAAGCAGATAATCCAATAAGGGCAAAACGAGAGAGCATAAACAGGGACAGTCCAGGTCAAACGATCAAGCGAACAGGCTAGTAGAGAGATCCGAAAGGGGTAAACGAGAGAAGGAAGCAAGAGGTCAAAAATACACGGGAAGGCAATCAAGAAACAAGGCTTAGAATTGATTCAGGAGAGAATGCAAGACTTCGCGATGAATCTAGGAAACAGAGGGGTACTGTGTACTGTGAAGGAGAGAGGGATTGAACGAGGTGAATGAAGGATTGACCAATGATAGGAGAGGAGGACAGAACAGGTGCACCTGGTAGGGAAGAATGTGGAAAGACTGGTTTGACTGGACAAAGGACAAGAGAAGCACTAAACTAGTATTTGGGAGAGGGAGACCTCTGGTGGTGAACTAAGGTAGAAGCAGGGGAGACCGTGACAGTCTCCAAGGTTCTCATCGTAAATAACAAACAGAAATCAAACTACCTTCTGGCCTGACCTTCTAGCTTGACCTTATCTTTCTTAAGTATACAAGAGAGATTAACAGGTGTGAGAAAAGAATTTCTAACTTTCCTTCCACACATACATACATACATACATACATACATACATACATACATACATACATACGGAAAATAAATAATAGAATTTTGAATCACAATAAGATGTTATCAAGTACAGAAAAAGAAAATGTAATAAAATGTGATCTTAAATACATACAAATAAAGAAAATTGGTTTACTATTTCCAGATTCCTTTTTTGAAATACAATGACATGCATTACAAATGAGTATTTACATTATATTTACAGCCGGTGCTCGTGTGTCACTGTGTCCCTCAGGCTGTGGTAGGCGCTGACATATTGGGCAGCCAGGGTGGCTGTGTGTCCCTCCCCCAGGAGGACTGACCGTTTTTCTTTTTTCTAAGTTTTGTCACAGGTTGGGTGGGCATCCATTATGTTGTTACAGAATGTGTCCCTTATTTTGGGCTAAAGCTTTCCGTGGAGGGGAACGTGGATCAGTTTGTACCATTTTTGGGAAGATCTGCCTTGTTGGGGCGGAGCTGTGATCCAGGTGAACAGCAGATCGGGCATAGGTGGGCATGTGGGCAGAGGAGTAGGAAGGCCGGTCAAGCAAATAAGCTTGCTAAGGTACGCAGCAGCAGCAAGCAGCCCCCCCATCCAGCCAGCCAGCCAGTCTGGCTAGCAGTGACTGAGTGGTTGACAGACGGCAAGCAACGGAATGTACGTGCTCTGTGATGTCATAGCAGTCAGCTGAGAGAGGCTTGTGATGTCATCGCTGAGCTGTCTGTCTGTCTGTCTGTCTCTCTCTCTCTCTCTCTCTCTCTTCCTCTCAATTCAATTCATTTGTATTGTCAAAGCAATTGGACATACATACATACATACATACATATATACACTCACCTAAAGGATTATTAGGAACACCATACTAATACTGTGTTTGACCCCCTTTCGCCTTCAGAACTGCCTTAATTCTACGTGGCATTGATTCAACAAGGTGCTGAAAGCATTCTTTAGAAATGTTGGCCCATATTGATAGGATAGCATCTTGCAGTTGATGGAGATTTGTGGGATGCACATCCAGGGCATGAAGCTCCCGTTCCACCACATCCCAAAGATGCTCTATTGGGTTGAGATCTGGTGACTGTGGGGGCCAGTTTAGTACAGTGAACTCATTGTCATGTTCAAGAAACCAATTTGAAATTATTCGACCTTTGTGACATGGTGCATTATCCTGCTGGAAGTAGCCATCAGAGGATGGGTACATGGTGGTCATAAAGGGATGGACATGGTCAGAAACAATGCTCAGGTAGGCCGTGGCATTTAAACGATGACAATTAGCACTAAGGGGCCTAAAGTGTGCCAAGAAAACATCCCCCACACCATTACACCACCACCACCAGCCTGCACAGTGGTAACAAGGCATGATGGATCCATGTTCTCATTCTGTTTACGCCAAATTCTGACTCTACCATCTGAATGTCTCAACAGAAATCGAGACTCATCAGACCAGGCAACATTTTTCCAGTCTTCAACTGTCCAATTTTGGTGAGCTTGTGCAAATTGTAGCCTCTTTTTCCTATTTGTAGTGGAGATGAGTGGTACCCGGTGGGGTCTTCTGCTGTTGTAGCCCGTCCGCCTCAAGGTTGTACGTGTTGTGGCTTCACAAATGCTTTGCTGCATACCTCGGTTGTAATGAGTGGTTATTTCAGTCAAAGTTGCTCTTCTATCAGCTTGAATCAGTCGGCCCATTCTCCTCTGTCCTCTAGCATCAACAAGGCATTTTCGCCCACAGGACTGCTGCATACTGGATGTTTTTCCCTTTTCACACCATTCTTTGTAAACCCTAGAAATGGTTGTGCGTGAAAATCCCAGTTACTGAGCAGATTGTGAAATACTCAGACCGGCCCGTCTGGCACCAACAACCATGCCACGCTCAAAATTGCTTAAATCACCTTTCTTTCCCATTCAGACATTCAGTTTGGAGTTCAGGAGATTGTCTTGACCAGGACCACACCCCTAAATGCATTGAAGCAACTGCCATGTGATTGGTTGGTTAGATAATTGCATTAATGAGAAATTGAACAGGTGTTCCTAATAATCCTTTAGGTGAGTGTATATATATATATATATATATACATACATACATACATCCATACATGCTAGAAAGTCATTACTATGTTATCTTAAAGGCTAACTAAGCAGAACATATATCATTATAGAACAGAGTTCATAGGTCAACACATGGTTTTAGGGAACAGGCACATAGGTCAAACCGTTTGACATTGTCTCCAAGGTTCTCATCGTAAATAACAAACAGAAATCAAACTATCTTCTGGGCTGACCTTCTAGTTTGACCGTATCTTTCTTAAGTATACAAGAGAGAAAAACAGGTGTAAGAAAATAATTTCTAATTTTCCTTCTACACATATATACATACATACATACATATGTAGCGTTATGTTGGGTGTATTTGGATAAGAGTATTTGGGCTCTGAGCTGAAGCACGGATCTAAAGAAGACCTCTCCCCCACCAAAGTTATCAGATTTCCTTAGCTCATCAGCTTGGAACTGGTTTGCATCAAAGTGACAGTTTTGGGGAGGATGGCACCGAGAAGAGGCCAAATAGTTTGGAATTCTGCTATGAGATGTCTGGAGAAAGGGGCCTGTAGGTGATAAAAACTCTTTGAAGTGGATGAGAGCTGAAATCCCGACATAGAGCTACGAACCCGGGCCAACCGGCATTTCCAAAAGATGGCATGGATTGACATCAGTCATAAATCAAGCCCCCCTCCAATAGGACACTGGGGGCTGAAACCGAAATCCAATCTCAAGAACTCAGGGACCAATCACCTACTGATCTGACAGACTTTAAGGAACAGCGGACAGTCTTTCTCTCTCTCTTTCTCTCACCTGAACCAGAAACTCGCTGCCACAGCTCAACCTGTAGCTCTGTTGCCAGAACCGGAATCAGAAACCAACCAAGTCTTTGCCGGCAACAGAAGAGTTAAACTGGGAGAAGGAGATTGAGCCGTACGAAGAATTCTTTTAAAGGACTTTATTAAATAAATAACTTTACAGACCCACCTGATCAGTGGAGTTTTACAGCTGGACAATTGACTAAGTCGACTGAATACGAAAGTGTCAGTCACTTAAATAGCTATTTGAGTCTTAAGAAACTTGACCCTTGGAACAAACAGGGCCCTGCTTTCCTCAAAGACTTCGTCTTCAAGTAACTACGGTGGAACCCTGCTTACAAAGAAGATTTTGTGCACAGTCTTGGAGCCTTCAAACCAGTGGAAAATCTGTTTGGAAAAGACTCTACATTCCCGAAACCCCAACTTCCAGGTGCATCGACTGAGTGGAAGTTCTTGGACAAAGCCGAACCAGACTGCCTTTGTTCCAAACCACACAGACCTCGTGCCGTGTGCTGTTATCTGAGCCCGAAGCCAGAGAGGCCTCTCTGCGACGAAGTTCAGATAAGTTTAACAGTTTGGAGTTTGTGATTCATGACATTTGAGAAATCAATTAGAAATGTTAATCTGTGATTCATAACTCTAGAATGTGTAATATCATTTAGTTTTCTTAAATATAAATGTGTGTTGCATTAAACTGTTTTGTTGATAATTTTAGAAATAAAATCTGTCAACGCCGAGAAATATCTTCTCATTCCTGTTTAACTGTTTAGTCTGAAATTGACACAAGTTAATAGACATTAGATTATTGGTGGCCCTGCCTATCCTTAATCATTGAATAATAATCAGTTAAGGGAAATTGTGGTAACAAATAGGATCTTTCTCGGCACCTAAACGTAAATGAGACTGATATATATATAACGAGAAGTTACCTGACATAAATACTAACCTGCGTAGTTATTTAATGTCTGACTAATAATACTAACGAGAGACTCACCTTCGTCTTACTAACCGGTATTGTAGTCAATGTAATTATAACCTTTTTTGTTTAACGATTAGTTAAACGGAATGTACGTGCTCTGTGCTGTCATAGCAGTAAGCTGAGAGAGGCTCGTCATGTCATCACTGAGCTGGCTGGCTGGCTGGCTCTCTGTGTGTGTGTGTGTGTGTATGTGTGTCTCTCTGTCTGTCTGTCTGTCTCTCTCTCTCTCTCTCTCTCTCCCTCTCAATTCAATTCATTTGTATTGTCAAAGCAATTGGACATGCATACATACATACATACATATATATGGAAAATAAACAATATGTGTACATCTCTTTCGGCATTAGTGGTGCCCTCACAGATGTGCAAGTTACATGACAGACAGACAGACAGACACACACACACTTTCACACACAGACAGACAGACACACACAGAAACACACACACATACTTTGACAGACAGACAGACAGACACACGCATATTATGGGTCTTTGTTGGGTAGTGAAATGGATAGCATCAGTCGCAGTGTGGGTAATGTCAGGGAGCCAATCATAGTCCCCGTTATTTGCATATCGTGGCGCAAAGCATTCTGGGAAAAGCAACTAAACACGTTTAGTCATGTATTTGTCCATAGTTTACACATGAGATGAAAGAGACAGTATGACGTATTGAGCACCTGGGATTCCTCATGTGTATGTGAGGGGCAGAGGAACCGGATCCCAAGTGTGCGTCCCAGGTGCTATAGGTTTCAAAGCATGCAGGGGAATAGGCACCCCACCCTGACACCTATAGAAGACTGGATAGGGAGATATAAATAGCAATGGGGAGACTCTTGTACTTGGTGTGGCTCTATCCATATAGTGGGGCCAGCAGCCACTTAGCAGGTGCAGCAATAGAAGCTCAGCCTGGGGAGACTGGATTTAGCATTTCCTCTCCATTTTGATAACTATCCATAATCATTTCTGCAAAATACTTCTATGATACCTATGTATGTTTTTTACTTGTACTATATTATACTATCAAGTATCAGTGTACACATACAATGTGACCTGTTACATTAATACAGAGGCCAGATCTCTAATAGCCACTGTCCCCTGATATTACACTTTTTTACAATCACTTTGGCACTCATTTCAGAACCTTGATGTCATTTTTCAAAACTCTAGACACTAAACTCACACTCGATGATCAAAATGCACATTTTTCAAAACTCTAACACTTTTTTACAATTGCTTGGATACAATACACATCAACCTCAGATCATTTGTTCATTGAACTAAAATGACACAACTTACATCAAAGTATTACCATTTCAAAATGCAATTCACACATTACATCTGAGATCACTGTCTATTCATTTCATTACAAAGATCTAACTATCAATTGATACAGCTGCTCAAAATGATAAGTGACTGTTGCATTACTCTTAATGCATAATTTTATGGAAACTGACAAACAATATTCCATGTTTCGATCATGAAAGTTTCAGGATAATGAGATCCATTGACACCAATAACCGAGGAGCATGAACCAGTTGGACTACATTATCTATGGATGTAATATTTCATCATCATTCATCATCATGTAGCACTTTTCCACACCATGTTTTCAGTGTGGAAGGAAAGTTAGAAATTCTTTCTCTAATACCTGTTTTTCTCTCTTGTATACTTAAGAAAGATAAGGTCAAGCTAGAAGGTCAGGCCAGAAGGTAGTTTGATTTCTGTTTGTTATTTACGATGAGAATCTTGGAGACAATGTCAAACAGTATGATTGAAGTGCCTGCTCCCTAATCCATGTGTTGATCTATGAACTCTGTCCTATAATGATATAAATTCTGCTTAGCTAACTTTTAAGATAACATAGTAATGACTTTCTGATTATAACCAGCTCTTTGATTTTTGTGTATGAAAGCTCTGACTGTTAAAATGAAGGCAGAGCGACTTTGGGATCTACTTGAGTCACTGTTCCTCTCCACGCTGCGTGTATTAAAGGCATTGCAACTAACGCTCCAACCTGGTTGAAGATGATTGTTCTTCCACATCAGATTTGACATTACTGTATGTATGCAGGCCCTTGTAATTGCTTTTCCAATACTGCCAACTGGTTATTGATGATTGATTTCACATTGTGGTACGAGTATCGAGTGAAATGAGTGCTATCCACCCCAGCAACACAGTGATAACATGGAGCCGGCAGGTCATCCAGGTCACAATAGAGGTCAAGCAGTGGGAGGAGGAAGACGTGGTGGTCAAAGGAATGGAAGGGGACATGCACCCCTTCTGAGAGGTGGTCGTGGGCCTCGTCATAGAGGAGGGCTTAGGCCTCACCAGAGAGGCAGCCATGGGCCTCATTTGAGAGGTGTTGGGGGAACGTGGTAGAGGACAAGGCCACGGACCAGACAGCGGCAGCAACAGCAAATAGTGTCTAGTGAAATCCGAGAAATAGTTGTAGAGCATGTTGTAAATCATGGCATGACCATGACTGAGGCAGCTACAATGATTCAATCAAACCTCAGAATCAACTCAGGATCAACTGTGGCCTCAATCATCAGAAATTTCCGTACTGAGAAGCGGCAAGTCTTCAGCATGCACTAAACATTAGGCTACTCTCAATTGTCAAATGACTGTATACTGCATACCAATGTGTAGCACAGAGTATAGTGTGCCTTTTGAAAGAAATGCAGACAGAGTGAAGCAGCTGATGACTGAGTATGTTCAGGTATGTTCAGTTTCAAGATGCCTCTTGTGAAAAATGGTTGTGAGAACCTGAACCTGAACACAGGGCTGATGGAAATTTAGAAGTACAGTAATCAATCCTTTGTTTTGCTTTTTACACTAAGCCAGGTGAGGAACACTGCAGTTGACATTTTACTGTAGTTTTGTTCTTTTTTGTAGCTAATTATTGTTGCATGGATTCAAAGAAACCTATGGTGTGATTTGATTGTATTGCATCAATACATTTCAGATTTTGTTCAATGATTCCACTGTGTCTGTAGTATTCTCTCTACTAGTCCTTTTACAGTGATGTATTTATGTGTAGTACCATAATGAAACATGTATCACATATTTTGTACTACAATATTTAATGATTGTACGAACAACTACACAGTGAAACTATCGGTATCTTCTGTGTTACTATGTTACTATGGTATTTCATGATAAATGAGTTATTTGAACCAACAAGTCTGCAAGTGCTAGGTTTCTTTAAAGATATGAAAGGCTGTTCAATGTTCAAAACATTGTATTGTGCAGTGTTACAAGTGATGACCGTTTTGAGTTTTGTGTCTAGTTTTGAAAAATGACATCAAGGTTCTGAAATTAGTGACAAAGTGATTGTAAAAAACTGTATATTCATCCTATTTAATGTGCTCTTTTAAAATGTACTTTTCTTTTTTATGTTGCCATTTCTGTTCTACCAATGTTTCAGTTGTTAGCCAAAGATTGACAGAGTACATCTCATACACACAGGCCAGACAGCAAGGATTTCTTTTTGAAATTCAATTACAAATGCTGCATGAATTCATCAATACGATTAGAGCTCCTGAAAACTCACTCTACAGCATCTCATTAGCAGTGAAAAGAAACCAAGAAAGTTGGGACAGTCGACTGTTTACCACTATGTAACATCACCTTTTCTTTTAATAACACTTATTAAGCACTTGGGCACTGAAGACACCACTTGGTTAAGTTTAGCAAGTGGGATTTCCCCCCATTCATCCATTATGCATTTCCTCAGCTGCGCAACTGCACAGGGCCTTCGTTGTCTTAATTTGCACTTCATAGTGCGCCACACATTCTCAATTCGGAGACAGGTCAGGACTGCAGGCAGGCCATGCTAGCACCCGCACTCTCTGCCTACGCAACCATGCGCTTGTAATCTGGGCAGAATGTGGTTTGGCGTTATCCTGCTGAAAAATGCAGGGACGTCCCTGGAAAAGATGATGTCTGGATGGCAGCATATGTTGCTCCAAAATGTGTACATCTCTTTCTGCAAAAATGGTGCCCTCACAGATGTGCGAGTTACATGACAGACAGACACTCATACACACTGTCACACCCACACACACACACACACTTTCACAGACAGACACACGCACACACACACACACACACACACACACTTTCACAGACACACACACACACACACACACTTTCACACAGAGACAGACACACACACACTTACATACATACATACATACATACATACAGTGAGGGAAAAAAGTATTTGATCCCCTGCTGATTTTGTGCGTTTGCCCACTCACAAAGAAATGATCAGTCTATAATTTTAATGGTAGGTGTATTTTAACAGTGAGAGACAGAATAACAGCCAAAAAATCCAGAAAAACGCATTTCAAAAAAGTTATAAATTGATTTGCATGTTAATGAGGGAAATAAGTATTTGATCCCCTATCAATCAGCAAGATTTCTGGCTCCCAGGTGTCTTTCATACAGGTAACGAGCTGAGATTAGGTGCACTCTCTTAAAGGGAGTGCTCCTAATCTCAGCTCGTTACCTGTATAAAAGACACCTGTCCACAGAAGCAATCAATCAATCAGATTCCAAACTCTCCACCATGGCCAAGACCAAAGAGCTGTCCAAGGATGTCAGGGACAAGATTGTAGACCTACACAAGGCTGGAATGGGCTACAAGACCATCACCAAGCAGCTTGGTGAGAAGGTGACAACAGTTGGTGCGATTATTCGCAAATGGAAGAAACACAAAATAACTGTCAGTCTCCCTCAGTCTGGGGCTCCATGCAAGATCTCACCTCGTGGAGTTTCAATGATCATGAGAACGGTGAGGAATCAGCCCAGAACTACATGGGAGGATCTTGTTAATGATCTCAAGGTAGCTGGGACCATAGTCACCAAGAAAACAATTGGTAACACACTACGCCATGAAGGACTGAAATCCTGCAGCGCCCGCAAGGTCCCCCTGCTCAAGAAAGCACATGTACAGGCCCGTCTGAAGTTTGCCAATGAACATCTGAATGATTCAGAGGAGAACTGGGTGAAAGTGGTCTCAGATGAGACCAAAATCAAGCTCTTTGCCATCAACTCAACTCGCCGTGTTTGGAGGAGGAGGAATGACCCCAAGAACACCATTCCCACCATCAAACAAGGAGGTGGAAACATTATGCTTTGGGGCTGTTTTTCTGCTAAGGGGACAGGACAACTGCACCGCATCAAAGGGACGATGGACGGGGCCATGTACCGTCAAATCATGGGTGAGAACCTCCTTCCCTAAGCCAGGGCATTGAAAATGGGTCAAATACTTATTTCCCTCATTAACATGCAAATCAATTTATAACTTTTTTGAAATGCATTTTTCTGGATTTTGTGGCTGTTATTCTGTCTCTCACTGTTAAAATACACCTACCATTAAAATTATAGACTGATCATTTCTTTGTCAGTGGGCAAACGTACAAAATCAGCAGGGGATCAAATACTTTTTTCCCCCACTGTACATACATATATATGGAAAAGAAACATTACAAGTATAAATCACAATAAGATGTAATAAAGTACAGATAAACAAAATGTAATAAAATGTGATCTTTTTGAAAATGCAGGGACGTCACTGGAAAAGATGATGTCTGGATGGCAGCATATGTTGCTCCAAAATGTGTACATCTCTTCTGCAAAAATGGTGCCCTCACAGATGTGCGAGTTACATGACAGACAGACAGACAGACACTCACACCCACACACACACACTTTCACAGACAGACATACACACACACACACACACACACTCACTTTCACACAGAGACAGGCACACACACACACACATACATACATACATACATATGGAAAAGAAACAATACATTTATAAATCACAATAAGATGTAATAAAGTACAGAAAAACTAAATGTAAGAAAATGTGATCTTTAATACACACAAATATGTATGGCTGGTCGGATGCGTCTTGGACTCGGGTTCCTCTTCATTACGTATAACGCTTTTGCCTTTTGCTAAAGCTTTCCGTGGAGGGGATCGTGGGTGAGTTTGTACCATTTTTGGGAGGATCTGCCTTGTTGGGGCGGAGCTGTGATCCAGGTGAACAGCAGATCGGGCATAGGTGGGCATGTGGGCAGAGGAGTAGGAAGGCCGGTCAAGCAAATAAGCTTGCTAAGGTACACAGCAGCAGCAAGCAGCCCCCACATCCAGCCAGCCAGCCAGTCTGGCTGGCAGTGACTGAGTGGTTGACAGACGGCAAGCAACGGAATGTACGTGCTCTGTGATGTCATAGCAGTCAGCTGAGAGAGGCTCGTGATGTCATCGCTGAGCTGGCTGGCTGGCTGGCTCTGTGTGTGTGTGTGTGTGTGTGTGTGTGTCTATGTCTGTCTGTTTTTCTGTTTGTCAGTCTGTCTGTCTGTCTGTCTCTCTCTCTCTCTCTCTCCCTCTCAATTCTATTCATTTGTATTGTCAAAGCAATTGGACATACATACATACATATATATATATATATGTAGCGTAAGGTACACTTTTAAATTTCAATTAAAGAAGTGAATTCATAGTATCACCTTATCACGAATCCTGGAGTCTTGTAGAACTCAATTTCTGTAATCATTGGACGCAGACACCAATTCCAAAGATATAAATTGTCAAATTTATTTAAAAACAAAGACTAAATGTAGCACTACACTAACTATACAAAAGGGAAAAACTAATTAAAATTCAACTCTAGATCAACAAATCAAAGACAAATCACTTCCGTGACCAAATCAAAGACCATGGGATCACATAGGATAACACACAAATCGTTAAACAAAAAAGGTTATAAACACATTGACTACAATACCGGTTAGTAATTCTAGGAATCACTAAGAAACAGTTGAAAGTGCTAAATTGCAGTTTCAGAAGATGAAAAAAAACTGTAACTGATGGGATATGTAGTACTTTATACTCGAATGGTCTATGCGATTACACCCTGTTGGTGTTATTAAGAACGCCAAGTACCAGAATGCAGAGCGGGACTGTTTTTTGTGCCGTGACTTGTTGGGGGAAAAAGGCGCAGAAAAAACGGACGAGAAGGTGAAGGTAGTATGGCGGTGATGCACGCGTTGGTGAAGTGGGAAAGCGGGGTCGACAAAGACTCTTACAGCGTGATTCCCACTGCTTGCTTTCGCAATTTTGATTTATTCAGCATTGCTGATGATGACGAAGAGACGACTCGAAACTTCAGAGCAGAGTGGAGAGACACGAACAAACCTCCAAAAGGTGGATGGCCTGTCCATGAAGCGCAGATCATTATGACTGGTAACAATGTTTATTTAAAAAAAAAATAACATTAAAGTCTTTACATGCTATTTGATATATACAATCACAGTATATTTGAAATGAATGTTTAAGTTATTAATGTGTTGTACTTCTAACATACTCTTATAACATGGTAGGTGGTGGTGAGGGCGCTAAAAACTCGTCATACTTGACTGGCATTTGTAAGAACGATTTATTGTGTGTTGTGCTTTACAATAAAATCCCCCAAATCACAAAATAAATTAAACCAGATATAATTTAACTTCAGTTTTGATTCAGTGTTGGCTGTTCATCTTAATTTGTATGGTCAAAGCACAGTATTTTTATGACACATAAATATAATCCCCAAATATCTGTGGACATAATGCAGGGTTTTATTTATTTTATTTTTATTTTAGGAAAAGAAGGCGAACTAAGAAGAAAACTTAATGACCTAACAAAAATGCCCTGTCCTAAAATGAAGAGAGTACCTAAACCAAACAAAAAACTTCAAATTTCAGATGATAGTGACCTTGATGAACCACAGTTACCGGTGAGATAATTACTGCAAATATTAAATAAATGTATTGCAGGATTGTTTTTTTTTAAATCATTTTCATATATATATATATATATATATTCATTTTAAACTCTTTTTCTCTCTGAATACAGCACAAAATAAGAAAGAAAACCGATGGAGCATCAAGAATTAGATCCCGTCATATTCTACAGACATTTAAAGAGTCCAGTGAAGTTGTGCTACAGCAAAACGTTAAGCAGCTCGAAAAGGAAAACACAAGACTTAAAAATGAAAACCAATGTCTTCGAAACCGTATGGTTGATGGTAAGTTTTTTTATTTATAGCAAATAATTCCTTACCTTGATAAATGTTATTCTTCAGTAATTTAGATTCCAGAGTAATGTATTATAGTTGATCATACTGAAGTAATCTAGAACCACAATACAGACTCTTAATGTGCACTGTCTAATAGTTTAATAATACTGATTATTAAATAAAGTTTTTCAACATAACTTCATAATCCTACATTAATGACTATATGCATTGCATTAGACCTGGTAATTCTTGTATTTTATCTCTTCTATTTTTTTCGTAGCTAATGTTAATGACCCACAAAAAGGTCAGTTTGCCAATAACATAGAGCAAGTCTCTCAAGTATAATTGCAGGCATTGATGGTTTTGTTTTCACTTTGTATTAAATATATTACTAGAAATGATTATCATTTAATACTAAGGTTTTTTTCTCCAGAGATTCCAGACCTTTTGGACAATCTGAAAAAAATTGTAACAAAAGCCACATTTATCAGCAATGAAGACAAAAGTGTGTCACCATCAAGTGGCCCCACAGCAAATTGTTCTGAATCTGACAAAGAATCACCAAAACAGGTATAACACTCTTGGTCTACAATATTACAAAGACAAGGTAAAAATATATATATTGAAAACAAATATTGGTTGTAAACAATCTAATGATGCTACATTATCAGTTATATTCATAGTTATAGTTGATAATAAGAATGTAATTGAATTATGGGTGTCACAGATTCACTGACTTTATTATGTCTGTAAATTAATAAACTTAGAATTGAGACATACTGTGGTCTTTAATAACACATTTCTGTAACAAAATCACAGCCTTACTGATAATGTATTCCACTTAACATAATATAAGAATAGTTTGGGGATAAACTTGTTTTTTATTTACCATTGTCTTTTAGGTGGAAATATTCCCAGGCACTGGAGTTTACATTGACAAACTGTCCTGGATCCTTGCAGAGAGGTGCAGCACGAATACGTCATATGCAAGAACCCTGACGGTTGCTGTCTTTGACTTTCCAACATTATTAAAGAGCAATCTTCGTGGTGGTGGCAGCAAGAGAGATCCAACTTCGGAGAAAAAGACACCTCAGGATCGCTTAAAGGTGGAAGCCATATATGGTATGTAAATGCTGTTGTACAAAATTTCTAACTCTCCTTTTTAACTGTATAGAACACAAAGGGTTAGCATTTGAAATGTTCCTTTGGCCTTTGTTTTAGTTTCAGAGACTAGAGTTAATTTATTAATAAATAATAATACCTTACATGTAGCAGCTGGAAAGATCCCGAAGTGCTCTACAGACTCACTTCACCCACCACCCTCTGGGGTGCAGCCATTTTGTACCAGCAGATTACTACACAGCAGTAAAGGTGGAGTCATAACAAATTTGTTAGACCTGATTGAGGGAAGCCTGACTTAGAATTCAGCCACGTCACTCTTTCAACAACACCTTGTAAATCACCTTGGATTAATGCTTCAGACATATTAATACATAATAATAATGAATAGTGCCATGGGATCCTTGACAATATAAACTTTCATGTCTCATTTAAATTTGACTTTTGAGCAAATACTTCACATTTCAGTCCAGTTGTGCCACATCAATGTAATGCTTAAGCAAGGTATTAATGGAGAAAAGACTGCCTTTGCATAGCTGCTTCGCCAAGTACAGATTTTACTATGAACTAGTGTAAGACAAGTTTAAGAGCATACACCAAAACGTTTAAATACACCCACACACAAAAATGTTGATTTACTGTGGCAATATGTAACTAATGAACCCTTCTCAAAGATATGTGGTATGTTTATTCAAAGATTTTTATATATCTATGTGCAAGTCATTAAATCTATGTGATACATGTTTTTTAGGGGCTACCTTGAAAAAATTGCCCAGTACCCCAAAGAGTGTAATTGGTGGTGCAATTAACAGCAAGATAAATGAACTACGACACAGAATGAAACCAGAGTGAAGATTTGAAGAACCAGATCTGTATTTTTTGTTTTGTTTTCAACAGGGTTGGGGTCAATTCCAATTCAATTTTTAATTCCCTTTTCAATTCAATTCCAATAAAGAATATTATGTGAATGCAAAAAGTAATTGCAATTTTGAATTGATTTGTAGGAGGAATTGGAATTGAAAAACAGGAATTGACCCCAACCATGGTTTTCAGTGAGTGTTGTACAAATTGATAGGTCAGGGTTTCTGTAAAAACTTAATAGAGGCCAGCAGGCGTGCACGATCTGGGAAAAACTGCTCCACTACAACAGACCTCTTTCCCTTCGTTTTCTCTAAAAACCTCCTGATATCCTTCACTGCAGCTCTGACTCACCGAGGACGAGGAGGCGAGAGAGGAATCCGTGAAGCCGCCCTCACTGTCACTCCGAGCCGCGATGCTCCAGCGTGTAGCCGGACCTTTCCCCACCAAGCCGCTCGCTACCCCAGCTTCACTACTGTGCCACCACTTCTTTTACTGCCACTATTTACCAACACCGTCCGTGCTCCCTCCCAGCACCTTCTTAGTGCGTTTTTTCCACCCGGCGCCTCGGCTTGTACCGCCGAGCCTGGCCCTGCCTCCTCCTCGGCTACACCCTGTGTGTCTGTCCGCCCGTCTGCTGGCTGCTGAGGTTGTTCCTCGTCACTAACCAGCGCCCCGTGCACCGCCTCAACACCATCTCCCCCCGGCGTCTCGGTCGTCACTATCCCCCGCTGCCTCGACCCCGTCCCCCAGCTGTGCGTCATCGCCTCCGGGCAGCTCTTCCCCCGTCACGGCATCAGTGGTACCATCGGTCCGACCGGCGACTGTCTCCTCCGCCGGGGCTCGATCTCTGTCTGCCCGCTGCATCTGTGGCTGCGGGCCGGTGTCTCTATTCCTCCCCGCGTCGCCCCGCTCCTCCTCCCGCTCCCTGTCCAGCTCGGGACAGTTCCTCATGACATGCCCCTCGCTCCCACACCTGAAACACTTCATGGACTCCGAAGTAGCGAACACGACGTAGTCGGTATTGTCGATCTTAAATTTAAAAATGACATTAAGATCCTCATTGATGTTATTGAGGATCATATACAGCTGCCTTCGGAAGGACACGACGTGTTTCAGTTGCGGGGCTTTGCAGCCCAGCGGGACCCTCTTAATGCCGGACATCAGCTGCCCGAGCCGGTGCGGATGAACGGAGGGACGTTAGACAGCGTTACCTTCCGGGCAGGAGCAGCGAGCGGCAACACCGGGGTGAAAGTGTCGTCTAACACTGTGCCATTAGCCACTAGCTGATTGACCAGATCAGTGGTTTTTAAGAAGATAACAATGGCAGCAGACTTGATATTTTCACACCCTGCTACCTCCCCAACCGCTAACACACACTGCTCTAGGGGGCAGAACTGCACCGGAGCGATCTTGACTCCATGGCGTCGGGTCAGTTTTTCAAAAGACGCATTCAGGGGGTCCGACCCCCCGACCCGGGAAGAACTACCGGTACTCCCCCCTCCCCTCCCCTGTTCCCCCACAATAAGAAAAGCACTGAAAACAGAAGACAAAATAAACAAACTGAAAAAAGTAAAGCAACAAAAAAAACGCAGCCAAAGGACAGAGCTCTCAGCAGCACTCCCGCTCACTGCAGACCCCTCCCACACACTCCCAGCTGAGAGAGAGAGAGAGAGAGAGAGAGAGAGAGAGAGAGAGTTAGTGTCTGTCTGTCTCTCTCTCTCTCTCTCTGTAGATGCATCATAGGGAACATATGTAACAATCTCTCTTTTTGTTTACCAAAAATGAGAATGAACGTATTTCAAGTGGGTGTTGCCTTGGTTGGAAACGTTTTAAGATTATTTATGAAGTGTAAAGTGGATTTGTCTCAGTTCTCCGTAGTTTTCAATGTATGTGCCATTCAGTAGCGTTCATGTTACAGATGTGCCCTATGCAGTGGTAGGGTCAATAAAATGTCAGTAAAACTTTATTTTAGCAATTATGGAGGGGAAGAACTGCAAATAGCGGGTCCCCACTAATTATCTAACTTACCAACAACGTTTAAAATTAGGTCTTGCGAAGCTGCCAAATAATGCTGTATAATCGTATGTGTCTTCATACACCGGCTGCTATAGTCTGATAGCTTTGATTATATATACATATTTTCTCGTGAACCACAAATGCTATTTGCTTGATTTTTACAGAGTATGTTATAAATACCATTCTTATGAAGCCTGACAAATTGTATGCTGTAATTATGAATATTTTCAAATCATTTGTTTGTTTTTCCTAACATGTTACAAATGTTCCCTATGTGAAAGATGCATTATATCTTAATGACGTCTAAACAATTAAAGATATACAGATTATTATTTTTGGTAAAGTTATAATACATTGCTATTAACTATGTGTGTCAGTAAAAGTTTAAATTTCCTAAAGGATTTTTATTGATCTTGCAAAATAAGTGTTTAGGGAACATTTGTAACATAGAGGTGGGTTAGCCACCGGCTAAGGGCAGCGGCTCCGGCTCCAGCACCATCACCATGTCGCTGGAAAAGCGCTAAGTGAGCTCAGTGTAATGTCTGCTCTGGTGAGCTCACAGTGTGACCTAGTCGTGAGTTCACGTCTTCACTGGGTAGTCCTTGACAACTTAATTGACTCAAATCTTGGGCTTAATTGGTCAAAATGACCATTGGTTGAAGGTACTCAGGGACTGATGTGTAGAGAGACTTATTAAACCTGCAGGATTGTGGTTTTCCCAGATCAGAATTAACCAGATCACCACAAAGGAACATGGTAGGTGCTATTGCAACACAGATTACACAAATACATTGAAATCCAAGTTTGCAGTGGTCCTTGGGCCATTGTGTGGTGATCCAGATCACTTCAGCAGGAATTTTGCAGTGGTCTGGACTACAACTCTCTCTCTCTCTCTCTCTCTCTCTCTCTCAATTCAGTGCATTTGAATTGTCAAAGCAATTGGACATGCATGCATACATACATACATACATATACACTCACCTAAAGGATTATTAGGAACACCTGTTCAATTTCTCATTAATGCAATTATCTAACCAACCAATCACATGGCAGTTGCTTCAATGCATTTAGGGGTGCGGTCCTGGTCAAGACAATCTCCTGAACTCCAAACTGAATGTCTGAATGGGAATGAAAGGTGATTTAAGCAATTTTGAGCGTGGCATGGTTGTTGGTGCCAGACGGGCCGGTCTGAGTATTTCACAATCTGCTCAATTACTGGGATTTTCACGCACAACCATTTCTAGGGTTTACAAAGAATGGTGTGAAAAGGGAAAAACATCCAGTATGCGGCAGTCCTGTGGGCGAAAATGCCTTGTTGATGCTAGAGCTCAGAGGAGAATGGGCCGACTCGATTCAAGCTGATAGAAGAGCAACTTTGACTGAAATAACCACTCGCTACAACCGAGGTATGCAGCAAAGCATTTGTGATGCCACAACACGTACAACCTTGAGGCGGATGGGCTACAACAGCAGAAGACCCCACTGGGTACCACTCATCTCCACTACAAATAGGAAAAAGAGGCTACAATTTGCACAAGCTCACCAAAATTGGACAGTTGAAGACTGGAAAAATGTTGCCTGGTCTGATGAGTCTCGATTTCAGAGTCAGAATTTGGCGTAAACAGAATGAGAACATGGATCCATCATGCCTTGTTACCACTGTGCAGGCTGGTGGTGGTTGTGTAATGGTGTGGGGGATGTTTTCTTGGCACACTTTAGGCCCCTTAGTGCCAATTGGGCATCGTTTAAATGCCACGGCCCGTTGTTTCTGACCATGTCCATCCCTTTATGACCACCATGTACCCATCCTCTGATGGCTACTTCCAGCAGGATAATGCACCATGTCACAAAGGTCGAATCATTTCAAATTGGTTTCTTGAACATGACAATGAGTTCACTGTACTAAACTGGCCCCCACAGTCACCAGATCTCAACCCAATAGAGCATCTTTGGGATGTGGTGTGTAACGTTATGTTGGGTGTATTTGGATAAGAGTATTTGGACTCTGAGCTGAAGCACGGATCTAAAGAAGACCTCTCCCCCCCAAAGTTATCAGATTTCCTTAGCTCATCAGCTTGGAACTGGTTTGCATCAAAGTGACAGTTTTGGGGAGGATGGCACCGAGAAGAGGCCAAATAGTTTGTTATTCTGCTATGAGATGTCTGGAGAAAGGGGCCTGTGGGTGATAAAAACTCTTTGAAGTGGATGAGAGCCGAAATCCCGACATAGAGCTACGAACCCAGGCCAACCGGCATTTCCAAAAGATGGCATGGATTGACATCAGTCATAAATCCAAAGTCACAAAAGATTAAGTCTGTTTTAGTTACTTGTGATAAATTGTTGATATCCTAAGCGTTGGCATTAGAGTCATTAGGTGATTAATCGAGTACTGTTCTGTTGGGTTGTTACTGAATAGCCAAAACAATGATTACCCAAATGTCCCCATGTGAAGCATTGATTGTTAAGGTACCAGGAACAGAGATTCCTGAATTCCTTGGACGCCTAGGCAGTTTGGACTTTGAAGTAGAGTCGCGTCGAACTCAGTTGGCAAACGACACTACGACGCAACTCGAAAAAGAGTCGATAGAGGTGATGAAAGTTATGGCTAGCTTAGCACTTGCGAGCTCAAGGGTAGTGAACTGGATCATAAGCAAGTTTGAAAAACTGAAAAAGCTAGGAGAAAAGTATGCTAAAGCGAAAGAAGAAAGAGCCAAACGGCATGGAATGGTTTTAGAATTTGAAGGAAAGCTAGATACTTGTGGAAAACAAGTCATTGTGTTGAATGCTGAAAAAGAGGACTTAATTGAACAGAGAGAGCAATTAGGAAATGATTTAAGACAATGTCAAGTTGAATTGGAAACAACTCTGATCCAAGTAAAAGGTCTGCAAAATGACAGATGTAAAGCGGTTGAAAATGAAAGGATAGTTTTGAAGGACCGGGATGTTTTGGAAATGCGTCTTTGCAAAACAGTCAGGGAGAAAAATTTGGGCACTGTAAAAATGGAGATACTCGAAGGCGAGGTCATACATTTAAAAAGGGACAGTGAAGAAATGAGGAGAGTAAATCAGGTGCTTAGGGGAGAACTCAAATCAACTGAAGTTGAAAATGAGCGTCTCAAGCAACAAATAGGGGCCCTGAAAGCTGCCTCTTGGTGGGCTGCAAAGCTGACACCTGACAGCATAAAGGAACAGCCGGAACCGGCCAATGCACGGAGTCGCACACCGTCTCCACATTTAGGCCCCGGGTTGCCTCGTCCTGATCGTACCCCTCCCTGTAGTCTTTCTCCACCCAGGGTAAGAAGCTCGTCGCACAGACGAACTTCCTCTCCCGAGAGTCCAGACCGAAAGGTTAACATGCGCCAGTTGAGAGAACTGGCTAAAGATTGTGAAACCTTTAACCCAGCAGACAAGGAAGGAAATGTGGAAGCGTATATTAAGGACATTAAGTATGCTTTGAGTTTCTATCCTGAGGCTACGGAGAAGGAAAAGGTTCTCCTAATCCGCAAAACTACCTCTCGCCAAGTCCATTCTTGGATGGAGAGGCAAGGGTCCATGGTCTGCGATAGGTTTCAACGCTTGTGCAGAGCATTAGTTAGGGACTATTCCAGGTTCATTGATCCAGTGGCAGCAGTGACTGCCGCACAGCAGATCAAACAGGGTAAGCATGAGTCCCCCCGTGATTACTATGAAAAGCTTAGGAAAACCTATTTTGCGGGTCAAGATCGACCCGGGGCCGAGGAAGAGGTGAGCTTTAAAGGGTTGTTTGTTGCTAATTTGTTCCCAGCGATTAAGGAAATGATCATATTACATGCAGACGCAATGTATATGAACATAGCTGAAATTCGAAAAAATGGCACAGAAAGCTTGTGAAAGCAAGTACAATAGCACTTCTGATCGTAAAGATTCAAGCACCCAAGTACTGGCAAGGCGCTCTGAGAGCCCTATTTCTCCACTGGAGTTAGAGGGGACAGAGATTCAAAGAAGGAAAGAACCTCCCAAGGATGGAATCCAAGACACCCAGGCTTACAATAAAAAAAAGAAATCTGCTCCTAGCCTAGGTGGGTTAACTCAGTCTCTGAGCAATGTTGCAGTTTCTGAGCTACTGCTACGCTTAGCTCTGCTCCCTTTGCCCCCTCTTCCCAAACTGGAAGTTAGTAGCCAGGGTAAAGGGCCGGACTCGCCACCTAAGGAATGACTAGCTCTGGAACCACCCCCTGTCCCCGCCTCTGTGTTTTTGATTGGATGTGAGGAACAGCAGGGGGGTTTCTCTGACACATCAGCCCACTGGGACCTCCCAGTGGGGGAAGTTGCCTGCAGGCAAGCTGAACCTTTGGTGATGTTACTGGGTGATCTGACACAGAGAGGCAGAGCCAAGCAAGTTTACATAGAAGTGACCATTGAGAATGTGTGGGAGTGAGGAGCCTTGTTGGACACTGGGGCTGAAATTTGTTTAATGTCTGCCACCACAATGGGCAACCTGAAACAAATTATGGAAACCTCAGACCAACGACTGAAAGTGGAAGCTTGTAGTGTGAACATTACAAGTTACACAGAGACTAAGGCACAGCTCACTCAAAAGGCATTGTTAGAGTTCACCTTTGGGAAGATTAAGTTGGTTCATCCAGTTTATATTTCCAAATTTGAAACAGAGAAGTTGATCATTGGTCAGGATCTATTGAACAGGTTGTGGGCTCAAGTTGAATCACCAAAGCCGGTGGAATTGAATGACAGATATGATACAGCCACCAAGGTACAACTTCCCAATGAGACCATTTTTTGTGCATGTCCCTAAAGGGGGCACCGGCTTACCATGTAAGCCAACCATTCGAACCCAGGTCCCTACCAACTATTATAGACATAGTGAAGGTCAGGTGCCTGAATAACACCTGAATTCCCAGTCACCTCCCTCTGTTAATCAACTTCCACCTATTGGTTACCGTCAGTAACCATACTCAATACTGAGTAATACCAATTGTTTTTTTGTTTTAATGTACTAGTGTTATAATATGTAACCTGTATATGTGCTAGTATAGGATTGTCAATTTGATTGGAATACATTCTGCTTAAATAATGAACTATTAGTTTGTTTTCTTTGATTTCTCGGGGTCATGAATGGTGAAGTCCACTGTTGAATTCTGTTACATAACTTTGAGATAAATGCTTAACGTCTTATTTTGTCTTGAAGGGGATAACGTCCTAGTCGACCTCAGTCCCATTCAAGAAAGGGGGTATGTAGCGTTATGTTGGGTGTATTTGGATAAGAGTATTTGGGCTCTGAGCTGAAGCACGGATCTAAAGAAGACCTCTCCCCCCCAAAGTTATCAGATTTCCTTAGCTCATCAGCTTGGAACTGGTTTGCATCAAAGTGACAGTTTTGGGGAGGATGGCACCGAGAAGAGGCCAAATAGTTTGTTATTCTGCTATGAGATGTCTGGAGAAAGGGGCCTGTAGGTGATAAAAACTCTTTGAAGTGGATGAGAGCCGAAATCCCGACATACAGCTACGAACCCAGGCCAACCGGCATTTCCAAAAGATGGCATGGATTGACATCAGTCATAAATCAAGCCCCCCTCCAATAGGACACTGGGGGCTGAAACCGAAATCCAATCTCAAGAACTCAGGAACCAATCACCTATTGATCTGACAGACTATAAAGGACAAACAAGGCCTTTCTTTCTCTCTCTCTCTCACCTGAACCAGTAACTCGCTGCCACAGCTCAACCTGTAGCTCTGTTGCCCGAACCGGAACCAGAAACCAACCAAGTCTTTGCCGGCAACAGAAGAGTTAAACTGGGAGAAGGAGATTGAGCCGTACAAAGAATTATTTTAAAGGACTTTATTAAATAAAGAACTTTACAGACTGCGCTGCCCGCCTGTGCCCACCTGATCAGTGGAGTTTTACAGCTGGACAAATGACTAAGTCGACTGAATACGAAAGTGTCAGTCATTTAAATAGCTATTTGAGTTTTAAGAAACTTGACCCTTGGAACAAACAGGGCCCTGCTTTCCTCAAAGACTTTGTCTTCAAGTAACTACGGTGGAAACCTGCTTACAAAGAAGATTTTGTGCACAACCTTGGAGCCTTCAAACCAGTGGAAAATCTGTTTGGAAACGACTCTACTTTCGCGAAACCCCAACTTCCAGGTGCATCGACTGAGTGGAAGTTCTTGGACAAAGCCGAACCGGACTGCCTTTGTTCCAAACCACACGGACCTCGTGCCGTGTGCTGTTATCTGAGCCCGAAGGCAGAGAGGCCTCTCTGCGACGAAGTTCAGATAAGTTTAACAGTTTGGAGTTCATGATTCATGACATTTGAGAAATCAATTAGAAATGTTAATCTGTGATTCATAACTCTAGAATGTGTAATATCATTTAGTTTTCTTAAATATAAATGTGTGTTGCATTAAACTGTTTTGTTGATAATTTTAGAAATAAAATCTGTCAACGCCGAGAAATATCTTCTCATTCCTGTTTAACTGTTTAGTCTGAAATTGACACAAGTTAATAGACATTAGATTATTGGTGGCCCTGCCTATCCTTAATCATTGAATAATAATCAGTTAAGGGAAATTGTGGTAACAAGTAATGATAGGATCTTTCTCTGTACCTAAACGTTAATGAGACTGATATATATATAACGAGAAGTTACCTGACATAAATACTAACCTGCGTAGTTATTTAATGTCTGACTAATAATACTAACAAGAGACTCACCTTCATCTTACTAACTGGTATTGTAGTCAATGTGTTTATAACCTCTTTTGTTTAAGATTTGTGTTATCATATGCGATCCCATGGTCTTTGATTTGGTCACGGAAGTGATTTGTCTTTGATTTGTTGATCTAGAGTTGAATTTTAATTAGTTTTTCCCTTTTGTATAATTAGTGTAGTGCTACATTTAGTCTTTGTTTTGAATAAATTTGACAATTTATATCTTTGGAATTGGTGTCTGCGTCCAATTATTACAGAAATTGAGTTCTACAAGATTCCAGGATTCGTGATAAGGTGATACTATAAATTCACTTCTTTAATTGAAATTTATAAGTGTACCTTACGCTACAGGTGGAACGGGAGCTTCGTGCCCTGGATGTGCATCCCACAAATCTCCATCAACTGCAAGATGCTATCCTATCAATATGGGCCAACATTTCTAAAGAATGCTTTCAGCACCTTGTTGAATCAATGCCACGTAGAATTAAGGCAGTTCTGAAGGCGAAAGGGGGTCAAACACAGTATTAGTATGGTGTTCCTAATAATCCTTTAGGTGAGTGTATATGGAAAAGGAACAATATGTGTACATCTCTGCATATGGTGCCCTAACAGATGTGCAAGTTACATGACAGACAGACACTCACACACACTTTCAAAGACAGACAGACAGACAGACACTCACACACACTTTCACACACTCACTTTCACAGACAGACAGACACAGACACAGACACACTCACTTTCACACAGAGACAGGCACATTTTCACACAGAGACAGACACACAAACACACACAAACAGACACAGACACACATACTTTGACAGACAGACAGACAGACACATGCATATTATGGGTCTTTGTTGGGTAGTGAAATGGGTAGCATCAGTCGCAGTGTGGGTAATGTCAGGGAGCCAATCATAGTCCCCGTTATTTGCATATCGTGGCGCAAAGCATTCTGGGAAAAGCAACTAAACACGTTTAGTCATGTATTTGTCCATAGTTTACACATGAGATGAAAGAGACAGTATGACGTATTGAGCACCTGGGATTCCTCATGTGTATGTGAGGGGCAGAGGAACCGGATCCCAAGTGTGCGTCCCAGGTGCTATAGGTTTCAAAGCATGCAGGGGAATAGGCACCCCACCCTGACACCTATAGAAGACTGGATAGGGAGATATAAATAGCAATGGGGAGACTCTTGTACTTGGTGTGGCTCTATCCATATAGTGGGGCCAGCAGCCACTTAGCAGGTGTAGCAATAGAAGCTCAGCCTGGGGAGACTGGATTTAGCATTTCCTCTCCAATTTGATAACTATCCATAATCATTTCTGCAAAATACTTCTATGATACCTATGTATGTTTTTTACTTGTACTATATTATACTATCAAGTATCAGTGTACACATACAATGTGACCTGTTACATTAATACAGAGGCCACGGAAGGCCAGATCACTAATAGCCACTGTCCCCTGATATTACACTTTTTTACAATCACTTTGGCACTCATTTCAGAACCTTGATGTCATTTTTCAAAACTCTAGACACTAAACTCACACCCGATGATCAAAATGCACATTTTTCAAAACTCTAACACTTTTTTACAATTGCTTGGATACAATACACATCAACCTCAGATCATTTGTTCATTGAACTAAAATGACACAACTTAACATCAAAGTATTACCATTTCAAAATGCAATTCACACATTACATCTGAGATCACTGTCTATTCATTTCATTACAAAGATCTAACTATCAATTGATACAGCTGCTCAAAATGATAAGTGACTGTTGCATTACTCTTAATGCATAGTTTTATGGAAACTGACAAACAGTATTCCATGTTTCGATCATGAAAGTTTCAGGATAATGAGATCCATTGACACCAATAACCGAGGAGCATGGTTTCTTAGGGTTACCATAGACTTGACTGTGTCTTCTTGTTTGTGAAGGAACAGGACTGTGTTTTCCTGTCTGGGTTCCCGCAGGCTTAAGTGTGTTTGTAAACTGCAGCGTAGGTTTGACCTACTATTAGAAAAAAAAAAAAAAAGGAGCGCTAATTAATTGTTCAATATCTGATACGCCGGTGATAATATAAAATAACGTGTTTATAGTTTATAGAAGTTTATAGTGTTTATGGTAAATGAAGAAAAGTCATTAAGTCATACAAGTTCTATAAATGCAAACATTGAAAAGCATGTTTGTTGTTATTCCTATATAGGATTTAGTATTATTTGTGTTTTCTTGTTTTTTGCTATGTTTTCTCCCCTGTCGTTTATTGTTATTTTGCGGGCTTGCACGCCTTGGTTGTTGTGTACAAAACGATACATAGAAAATGGGAAAACGTGTTACTGTGTGGGAACAGCTCTAGTAAGACGGGCGACCCGCCACTTAAAGGTACACATGTAAGGTACATGTATGATAACTATGGAGTGAAGCGGTGCGTTTGACTGGACAATAGGTGACAGAAAATTAAGGTTTCCAGAAGATGGGACTTTTGATTCAGATAGACTTGAGCACCTAAAAACGGTTTTGCAAAATAGGAATACAAAGCATTAAGAAATGAGAAACCAAAGCTAGCTATCTTAAAACATTTGTTAGAGAAAAGAAAGAAAAGACAACAGGCATAATTCAATCTGAATGCCCCGAAGACAAATTAAAAATATATATATATGTTTTTCAGTATAAATGACAGTCCTCAAGATACTGAAGGAAAATTACTAGATAAGTAATAAATAAGGGTAGTTTGAGACACTGCAGGTCAATATAACATGCCAACCAAAACCATGGTATCTGAATTTACTATGGATATAAATTAATATGTGTCTCTTTGTATGTTTGTACGTTTTCAGTTTGCGCAAGGTAAATGTCCATATTTTGACTTTTTCATGTACTGTATAGTCCAGAATATGACTAAGAGAGTCATAAGTCACAAATAGTTACAGAATGATAGCTAAAAAACGCCAGTTAAATATGTTGTAATAACAGACCTACAAGAAAGTCAGCATTTAACTGTACACAGAATGCTATTGCAAACAGAAATAATAATACAAAATTAAGTTATTTAAATAGGTCTTACGAATACAGAAGTTAAAAGTAACATGTTAGAAATGGAATTAGAGCCAAATTTAGAAATAGGAATCCGAGGCAACCACAAACATTCGGTGAAGGTTTCTTACATATTGATAAATAGATAACCAGATACTCCAGGAAATTAACGATGTGCTCATTTGGAAGCTATGAGTTCCACAATGAAGAGTTTTTAAATCCCTAGAAATAGATCCCTAAATACAATGTGTAGGTAAGAAATTAACTATTGATCAGTTCAATCTGGATTCGGGAACAGTTCTTCTGAACCTGTACTGGTGTAGATTGGACTTCAATAGGAGGAAGTGACACAATAAAGACATGAGCCGCGCAGGAGGACAGTCTTAGTGCCCACGCAGGTTCTTAGTTGGGGAAATCATTGACTGGACACATTTTTTGAAAATGTGCTTTCCTGAAGTACCTGGACATCATTATTGAGATCAATGAAAAGGCTTATTTTCCAAAGATTAAATACATTCATTAACTACAATAATGTAGTGAAATGTATATAAATAGTAATAATACAAATCGATCAAATATAACTTGCATTTTCTTGTAAGAAATTAGGAATAGGAGAAAGAACAGCTGTTGGGATGCAGTGCGATGTTATCCAAAATTGAAAGCGGTTGAGAAAGGAGAGTTTGTTCTGTGTGAGACAAATGTACTGCCACGAGAGACTCTGATGGTGATTGACTGGAATATGAGGGAAAATAATGAAGTTACTACAGGTATAACTAAAGGTGTAACATAACTAATTTAATGAAACATAGTCATGGCAAGTTATAAAACTGTTTGGAAATAGTCCTTTCACAAACAGAAATACCCTATCAATTAGGAAGAGGGGGGCAGGGGGCAAGGGCCGTATGTGCTCCTCTGCTCCCCCTGTTCGCCTGAGCAGACAAGCAGCCTGAGATGAGAGAGAGAGAGAGAGAGAGAGAGAGAGAGAGAGAGAGAGAGAGAGAGAGAGAGAGAGAGAGAGAGAGAGAGAGAGAGAGAGAGAGAGAGAGAGAGAGAGAGAGAGAGAGAGAGAGAGAGAGAAGTCAGAGACAAGGCAGAGACTGTAAGTACGTGTAAGGGTTCATAACTTATTACAAACAGAGCAAGAGTGTAATGAATGGTAATTTACACTGCTTGTATTAATAATGATAATAATATTGATGTTGATACAGACGAATACATCACATACTAGATGACAACCGCATAAAACTAATAATAATGAAAATAGGAATAATAGGAGTATGGAAATAATTTCAAATTATGGTTTATTGGTAAAAAATGAATTGAGAAACAAAGATTAATAACTGCCATCATTTACCCAACTACTATTAACTATGGTGTTGAAGGAGCTGCTGTAATAGTTATTGTAATGTTCTCAGGTATTTAAGTTAGATAAAAGGACAAAGATAAGCACATTGTTTTGAAACTTTGACAACTCCACACAAAAAGAGTATCTACACTAGGAAGTAAAGCTGATTCAATAAACACAGGAGATATGATGCTGCTGACGACAGCTGAGTGCTGTACTGAAATAATTTGATAAATGAGATAAATTGGAATCAAGATTATTATTATTTTGAATTGTCCCTTTACTAGAAACCTTATAGATTGTGCGAATGTCAACTAATGTGATAGAGATGCCTTTTATAAGGACGATCTCTGATGTTGTGTGAACCACACATTGTGTCTTCAGACTGATTTATTCCACATGGCAGATATGCATATTATGAATCGTGTCCTGAAGGAACCGATGTCTGACCCATATGGAGAAGATGCTGGTGTTCTTGTTGAGACACAGTAGGCCGAGGGCGCGGCTTTAAAGACAGCCTCACAGCAACTTGAACAGACCAATGCTGAGGTCCACTACGCTGAAGTGATGCTTGACTCAGTGGAGAAATAAGTTAAAATACTATAATTAAAGGTTTTCCAGATTATAGGAATCTACAATATATTGTGAAACTGCTCAGATGACGTCCGCAGTAGCACATATTCTTCTATTGATAGTTTAATTTATAATGTACTATTAGTGGAGATGTCACATTATTCAAATGAATAGAATGACAGCCATGAAGTCAGAATCAGTCCATTGCCCTTCACTTAAGATTTGTACAATGTATAATGTTTATAAATCAAAACGCAACAAATATATGTACAATACAGTTTACAAACTGAATTTGTAAAAAAGAATGTTTTGCTGACTTTTGTATTCTCTTTGAAGCAACAAAATGTATGTGTTATGTATGTCGTAACTAGGGTTTGACTTTTATGACCTGGGGCTGGATGAAATTTAATTTGAGATGCACTGTAAAAGCTCCAGGAAATTGCAACTGGCCACTGCACCTTCCATAAGAGAGCTCAAACATTTGCTAATGCATTGGTTGCCTCACAGGCACTCTTTCCCTGGTTTGCCCATGTGGCGCATGGTGTTGGCCACACGGGCAAAGGGGGGATGTGTGCATCAGTCTTTTAAATTGGTTTGCCCCAGGTTTTATAGTAACAGCTTAGCAATATTGTAGAACTTGCCACATTTGTCAAGCTCATAATCCTGCAATATGCAAATAGATTGTGTTCAAAAGCTTAAATGTTGTGGATATGAATATATACTTGTAATAATATATAGGTGTTCTAAATGGGTTGAAGCCTATCCCGTAGGAAGGCTGAAGTAGTAAAAGTAGCAAAAATACAGTTAAGGGATGTTATATGTAGATTTCGCATTCCAGGGAAATTTCCAGTGATAGGAACACTCACTTCACTGGGACAATAGTGCAGGAACTATGCAAAGCCCTGCGAGGTAAACAACATTTTCACTGCCCCATCAGGCTCAGTCAGCTGGAGCAGTGGAGAAACAAAATGGGATATTAAAGAATAAGCTGTCTAATATGCAAACAAACAGGACTCAAACGTCCAGATCCCCTTCCTATAGTCCTAATGACAATGAAATCGTCAGCAAATTGAGAAAAACAGGTCTTTCTCTGTGTGAGATTATTATGGGATGACTTATGAGACTCTCCATCACTCCTCCATTGTCTGTAAGGGAAATGGACATCCACTTGATGGATGATGCTCTGTTGTCTTTTTGTATGGGACTAACACGTGCTTTCTAAGCTGTCCATTCACAGATGAAAGCCGCCCAGACTGAACCATCCCAGCAGGTTTACCACCCCTTCCAGCAAGGTGACTGTGTATATCAAAGCACACAAGAGAAAGTCCTCCCAACAGCCCAGGTGGACAGGGCCCTACCAGGTGCTCCTGACCACCCACACAGCTGTGAAGTGCCTAGGAACGACGACATGGATCCACTCCTCACACTGCAAACTTGCCAATCGAGGCGAACAGCACAACCCTGGTGGAGAACAGAGGGATAAAGGAATTGTTCTTCCACATCAGATTTGACATTACTGTATGTATGCAGGCCCTTGTAATTGCTTTTCCAATACTGCCAACTGGTTATTGATGATTGATTTCACATTGTGGTACGAGTATCGAGTGAAATGAGTGCTATCCACCTCAACAACACAGCGATAACATGGAGCCGGCAGGTGATCCAGGTCACAATAGAGGTCAAGCAGTGGGAGGAGGAAGACGTGGTGGTCAAAGGTGTAGCGTAAGGTACACTTATAAAATTCAATTAAAGAAGTGAATTTATAGTATCACCTTATCACGAATCCTGGAATCTTGTAGAACTCAATTTCTGTAATAATTGGACGCAGACACCAATTCCAAAGATATAAATTGTCAAATTTATTCAAAAACAAAGACTAAATGTAGCACTACACTAATTATACAAAAGGGAAAAACTAATTAAAATTCAACTCTAGATCAACAAATCAAAGACAAATCACTTCCGTGACCAAATCAAAGACCATGGGATCGCATATGATAACACACAAATCATTAAACAAAAAAGGTTATAAACACATTGACTACAATACCGGTTAGTAAGACGAAGGTGAGTCTCTCATTAGTATTGTTAGTCAGACATTCAATAACTATGCAGGTTAGTATTTATGTCAGGTAACTTCTCGTTATATATATATCAGTCTCATTAACGTTTAGGTGGAGAGAAAGATCCTATCATTACTTGTTACCACAATTTCCCTTAACTGATTATTATTCAATGATTAAGGATAGGCAGGGCCACCTATAATCTGGTGTCTATTCACTTGTGTCAATTTCAGACTAAACAGTTAAACAGGAATGAGAAGATATTTCTCGGCGTTGACAGATTTTATTTCTAAAATTATCAACAAAACAGTTGAATGCAACACACATTTATATTTAAGAAAACTAAATGATATTACACATTCTAGAGTTATGAATCACAGATTAACATTTCTAATTGATTTCTCAAATGTCATGAATCACAAACTCCAAACTGTTAAACTTATGTGAACTTCGTCGCAGAGAGGCCTCTCTGGCTTCGGGCTCAGATAACAGCACACGGCACGAGGTCCGTGTGGTTTGGAACAAAGGCAGTCCGGTTCGGCTTTGTCCAAGAACTTCCACTCAGTCGATGCACCTGGAAGTTGGGGTTTCGCGAATGTAGAGTCTTTTCCAAACAGATTTTCCACTGGTTTGAAGGCTCCAAGGTTGTGCACAAAATCTTCTTTGTAAGCAGGGTTCCACCGTAGTTACTTGAAGACAAAGTCTTTGAGGAAAGCAGGGCCCTGTTCGTTCCAAGGGTCAAGTTTCTTAAGACTCAAATAGCTATTTAAATGACTTTCGTATTCAGTCGACTTAGTCAATTGTCCAGCTGGATGGCTGGGCACAGGCGGGCAGCGCAGTCTGTAAAGTTCTTTATTTAATAAAGTCCTTTAAAAGAATTCTTCGTACGGCTCAATCTCCTTCTCCCAGTTTAACCCTTCTGTTGCTGGTAAAGACTTAGTTGGTTTCTGGTTCCGGTTCTGGCAACAGAGATACAAGTTGAGCTGTGGCAGCGAGTTTCTGGTTCAGGTGAGAGAGAGAGAGAGAGAAAGACTGTCCGCTGTTCCTTATAGTCTGTCAGATCAGTAGGTGATTGGTCCCTGAGTTCTTGAGATTGGATTTCGGTTTCAGCCCCCAGTGTCCTATTGGAGGGAGGCTTTATTTATGACTGATGTCAATCCATGCCATCTTTTGGAAATGCCGGTTGGCCTGGGTTCGTAGCTCTATGTCGGGATTTCGGCTCTCATCCACTTCAAAGAGTTTTTATCACCTACAGGCCCCTTTCTCCAGACATCTCATAGCAGAATTCCAAACTATTTGGCCTCTTCTCGGTGCCATCCTCCCCAAAACTGTCACTTTGATGCAAACCAGTTCCAAGCTGATGAGCTAAGGAAATCTGATAACTTTGGGGGGGGAGAGGTCTTCTTTAGATCAGTGCTTCAGCTCAGAGCCCAAATGCTCTTATCCAAATACACCCAACATAACGCTACATATGTATGTATGTATGTATATATGTGTAGAAGGAAAATTAGAAATTATTTTCTTACACCTGTTTTTCTCTCTTGTATACTTAAGAAAGATACGGTCAAGCTAGAAGGTCAGCCCAGAAGATAGTTTGATTTCTGTTTGTTATTTACGATGAGAACCTTGGAGACATTGTCAAACGGTATGACCTACGTGCCTGTTCCCTAAAACCATGTGTTGACCTATGAACTCTGTTCTATAATGATATATGTTCTGCTTAGTTAGCCTTTAAGATAACATAGTAATGACTTTCTAGCATGTATGGATGTATGTATGTATGTATATATATATATATATATATATATGTATGTATGTCCAATTGCTTTGACAATACAAATGAATTGAATTCAGAGGAAGAGAGAGAGAGAGAGAGAGAGACAGACAGACAGACAGACAGCTCAGCGATGACATCACGAGCCTCTCTCAGCTGACTCCTATGACATCACAGAGCACGTACATTCCGTTGCTTGTCGTCTGTCAACCACTCAGTCACTGCTAGCCAGACTGTCCCTAAGACAAAGTGTACAATACTTCAATTATATCTCCTCCAGACTGAAAGAGAGTATTAAGAGCTACGATGAAGTTACCCAAGTGACGAAAAAAGCTTGCAGCACCTGGTATTTCCAGGAGGTCACCCATCCAAGTACTGATCAGGCCCTGCCCCGTTCAGCTTCCGAGATCTGACGAGATCGGGCGCGTTCAGGACGGTGTGGCCGCAAGCCAAGAGGCCTGGCTGCATGAAGTCTCTTAAAGGCTGGAGGGTATTGACGGAACTTCCAGCAAAAAATAAAAGAAAAAAGAAAAATGGAGGGAAATATATCAGTGCAGCAAAGGGTGTTGAAAGTAGCCGGGTACGTGTACAATTCTTCAATTATATCTCCTCCAGACTGTAAGAGAGTATTAAGAGCTACGATGAAGTTACCCAAGTGATGTAAAAAGCTTGCAGCACCTGGTATTTCCAGGAGGTCTCCCATCTAAGTACTGACCAGGCCCTGCCCCGTTTAGCTTCCGAGATCTGACGAGATCGGGTGCATTCAGGACGGTGTGGCCACAAGCCAAGACGCCTGGCTGCATGATGTCTCTTAAAGGTTGGCGGGTATTGACGGAACTTCCAGCAGAAAAATAAAATAAAAATAAAAATAAAAAGATGGATGGAAAAATATCAGTGCAGCAAAGGGTGTTGACAGTAGCTGGGTACGTGTACAATACTTCAATTATATCTCCTCCAGACAGAAAGAGAGTATTAAGAGCTACGATAAAGTTACCCAGGAGACGTAAAAGCTTGCAGCACCAGGTATTTCCAGGAGGTCTCACATTCAAGTACTGACCAGGTCCTGCCCCGTTTAGCTTCCGAGATCTGACGAGATCGAGCGCGTTCAGGACGGTGTGGCATCAAGCCGAGATTCCTGGCTGCCTGATGTCTCTTAACGGCTGGCGGGTATTGACGGAATTTCCAGCAAAAAAAAAAAAAAAAAAAATAGAAAAATGGAGGGAAAAATATCAGTGCAGGAGAGGTTGTTGAAAGTAGCCGGGTACGTGTACAATTCTTCAATTATATCTCCTCCAGACAGAAAGAGAGTATTAAGAGCTACGATGAAGTTACCCAAGTGACGAAAAAAGCTTGCAGCACCTGGTATTTCCAGGAGGTCACCCATCCAAGTACTGACCAGGCCCTGCCCCGTTCAGCTTCCGAGATCTGACGAGATCGGGCGCGTTCAGGACGGTGTGGCCGCAAGCCAAGAGGCCTGGCTGCATGAAGTCTCTTAAAGGCTGGAGGGTATTGACGGAACTTCCAGCAAAAAAGAAAAGAATAAAGAAAAATGGAGGGAAATATATCTGTGCAGCAAAGGGTGTTGAAAGTAGCCGGGTACGTGTACAATTCTTCAATTATATCTCCTCCAGACTGTAAGAGAGTATTAAGAGCTACGATGAAGTTACCCAAGTGATGTAAAAAGCTTGCAGCACCTGGTATTTCCAGGAGGTCTCCCATCTAAGTACTGACCAGGCCCTGCCCCGTTTAGCTTCCAAGATCTGACGAGATCGGGCGCATTCAGGACGGTGTGGCCACAAGCCGAGACGCCTGGCTGCATGATGTCTCTTAAAGGTTGACGGGTATTGATGGAACTTCCAGCAAAATAAAGAAGAAAAAAGAAAAATGGAGGGAAAAATATCAGTGCAGCAAAGGGAGTTGAAAGTAGCCGGGTACGTGTACAATTCTTCAATTATATCTCCTCCAGACAGAAAGAGAGTATTAAGAGCTATGATGAAGTTACCCAGGAGACGTAAGAAGCTTGCAGCACCTGGTATTTCCAGGAGGTCTCCCATCCAAGTACAGAACAGGCCCTGCCCCGTTTAGCTTCCGAGATCTGACGAGATTGGGCGCGTTCAGGACGGTGTGGCCGCAAACCAAGATTCCTGGCTGCCTGATGTCTCTTAACGGCTGGCGGGTATTGACGGAACTGCCAGCAAAAAAAAAGAAATAAGAAAAATGGATGGAAAAATTTCAGTGCAGCAAAGGGTGTTAAAAGTAGCCGGGTACGTGTACAATACTTCAATTATATCTCCTCCAGACAGAAAGAGAGTATTAAGAGCTACGATAAAGTTACCCAGGAGACGTAAAAGCTTGCAGCACCAGGTATTTCCAGGAGGTCTCACATTCAAGTACTGACCAGGTCCTGCCCCGTTTAGCTTCCGAGATCTGACGAGATCGAGCGCGTTCAGGACGGTGTGGCCGCAAGCCGAGATTCCTGGCTGCCTGATGTCTCTTAACGGCTGGCGGGTATTGACGGAACTGCCAGCAAAAAAAAAGAAATAAGAAAAATGGATGGAAAAATTTCAGTGCAGCAAAGGGTGTTAAAAGTAGCCGGGTACGTGTACAATACTTCAATTATATCTCCTCCAGACAGAAAGAGAGTATTAAGAGCTACGATGAAGTTACCCAAGTGACGTAATAAGCTTGCAGCTCCTGGTATTTCCAGGAGGTCTCCCATCCAAGTACTGATCAGGCCCTGCCCCGTTTAGCTTCCGAGATCTGACGAGATCGGGCGCATTCAGGACGGTGTGGCACAAGCCAAGACGCCTGGCTGCATGATGTCTCTTAAAGGTTGGCGGGTATTGACGGAACTTCCAGCAGAAAAATAAAATAAAAATAAAAATAAAAAAATGGATGGAAAAATATCAGTGCAGGAAAGGGTGTTGAAAGTAGCCGGGTACGTATACAATTCTTCAATTATATCTCCTCCAGACAGATAGAGAGTATTAAGAGCTACGATGAAGTTACCCAGGAGACGTAAAAAGCTTGCAGCACCTGGTATTTCTAGGAGTTCTCACATTCAAGTACTGACCAGGCCCTGCCCCGTTTAGCTTCCGAGATCTGATGAGTTCGGGCGCGTTCAGGACAATGTGTCCGCATGCCAAGAGGCCTGGCTGCATGATGTCTCTTAAAGGCTGGAGGGTATTGACGGAACTTCCAGCAAAATAAAGAAGAAAAAAGAAAAATGGAGGGAAAAATATCAGTGCAGCAAAGGCTGTTGAAAGTAGCCAGGTACGTGTACAATACTTCAATTATATCTCTCCCAGACAGATAGAGAGTTTTAAGAGCTACGATGAAGTTACCCAGGAGACGTAAAAAGCTTTCAGTACCTGGTTTTTCCAGGAGGTCTCCCATCCAAGTACTGACCAGGCCCTGCCCCGTTTTGCTTCCAAGATCTGACAAGATCGGGCGCGTTCAGGACGGTGTGGCCGCAAGCCAAGCGGCCTGGCTGCATGATGTCTCTTAAAGGCTGGAGGGTATTGACAGAACTTCCAGCAAAAAAAAAAAAAAATAAGAAAAATGGAGGGAAAAATATCAGTGCAGCAAAGGCTGTTGAAAGTAGCAGGGTACGTGTACAATTCCTCAATTATAACACCTCCAGACAGATAGAGAGTATTAAGAGCTACGATGAAGTTACCCAGGAGACGTAAAAGGCTTGCAGCACCTGGTATTTCCAGGAGGTCTCCCATCCAAGTACTGACCAGGCCCTGCCCCGTTTAGTTTCCGAGATCTGACGAGATCGGGCGCATTCAGTACGGTGTGGCCACAAGCCGAGAGTCCTGGCTGCATGATGTCTCTTAAAGACTGGCGGGTATTGACGGAACTTCCAGCAAAAAAAAAAGAAAAAAATAAATAGAAAAATGGAGGGAAAAATATCAGTGCAGCAAAGGGTGTTGAATGTAGCCGGTTACGTGAACAATTCTTCAATTATATCTCCTCCAGACAGAAAGAGAGTGTTAAGAGCTACGATAAAGTTACCCAGGAGACGTAAAAAGCTTGCAGCACCAGGTATTTCCAGGAGGTCCCACATTCAAGTAATGACCAGGCCCTGCCCCGTTTAGCTTCCGAGATCTGACGAGATGGGGCGCGTTCAGGACGGTGTGGTTGCAAGCCAAGAGGCCTGGCTGCATGATGTCTCTTAAACGCTGGAGGGAATTGATGGAACTTCCAGCAAGAAAAAAAAAAAAAAAAAATAGAAAAATGGAGGGAAAAATATCAGTGCAGCAAAGCGTGTTGAAAGTAGCAGGGTACGTGTACAATTCTTCAATTATATCTCCTGCAGACAGAAAGAGAGTATTAAGAGCTACGATGAAGTTACCCAGGAGACGTAAAAACCTTGCAGCACCTGGTATTTCTAGGAGGTCTCCCATTCAAGTACTGACCAGGCCCTGCCCCGTTTAGCTTCCGTGATCTGACGAGATCGGGACTGTGTGGCCACAAGCCAAGAGGCCTGGCTGCATGATGTCTCTTAAAGGCTGGCGGGTATTGACGGAACATCCAAAAAAAAAAAAAAAAAAAAAAGAAAAATGGAGTGAAAAATATCAGTGCAGGAAAGGGTGTTGAAAGTAACTGGGTACGTGTACAATACTTCAATTATATCTCCTCCAGACAGAAAGAGAGTATTAAGAGCTACGATGAAGTTACCCAGGAGACGTAAAAAGCTTGCAGCACCAGGTATTTCCAGGAGGTCTCACATTCAAGTACTGACCAGGTCCTGCCCCGTTTAAATTCCGAGATCTGACGAGATCGGGCGCGTTCAGGATGGTGTGGCCGCAAGCCAAGAGGCCGGGCTGCATGATGTCTCTTAATGGTTGGCGGGTTTTGACGGAACATCCAGCAAAAAAAAAAAAGAGAAATGGAGGGAGAAATACCAGTGCAGCAAAGGGTGTTGAAAGTAGCCGGGTACGTGTACAATACTTCAATTATATCTCCTCCAGACAGAAAGAGAGTATTAAGAGCTACGATGAAGTTACCCAAGTGACGTAATAAGCTTGCAGCTCCTGGTATTTCCAGGAGGTCTCCCATCCAAGTACTGATCAGGCCCTGCCCCGTTTAGCTTCCGAGATCTGACGAGATCGGGCGCATTCAGGACGGTGTGGCCACAAGCCAAGACGCCTGGCTGCATGATGTCTCTTAAAGGTTGGCGGGTATTGACGGAACTTCCAGCAGAAAAATAAAATAAAAATAAAAATAAAAAAATGGATGGAAAAATATCAGTGCAGGAAAGGGTGTTGAAAGTAGCCGGGTACGTATACAATTCTTCAATTATATCTCCTCCAGACAGATAGAGAGTATTAAGAGCTACGATGAAGTTACCCAGGAGACGTAAAAAGCTTGCAGCACCTGGTATTTCTAGGAGTTCTCACATTCAAGTACTGACCAGGCCCTGCCCCGTTTAGCTTCCGAGATCTGATGAGTTCGGGCGCGTTCAGGACAATGTGTCCGCATGCCAAGAGGCCTGGCTGCATGATGTCTCTTAAAGGCTGGAGGGTATTGACGGAACTTCCAGCAAAATAAAGAAGAAAAAAGAAAAATGGAGGGAAAAATATCAGTGCAGCAAAGGCTGTTGAAAGTAGCCAGGTACGTGTACAATACTTCAATTATATCTCTCCCAGACAGATAGAGAGTTTTAAGAGCTACGATGAAGTTACCCAGGAGACGTAAAAAGCTTTCAGTACCTGGTTTTTCCAGGAGGTCTCCCATCCAAGTACTGACCAGGCCCTGCCCCGTTTTGCTTCCAAGATCTGACAAGATCGGGCGCGTTCAGGACGGTGTGGCCGCAAGCCAAGCGGCCTGGCTGCATGATGTCTCTTAAAGGCTGGAGGGTATTGACAGAACTTCCAGCAAAAAAAAAAAAAAATAAGAAAAATGGAGGGAAAAATATCAGTGCAGCAAAGGCTGTTGAAAGTAGCAGGGTACGTGTACAATTCCTCAATTATAACACCTCCAGACAGATAGAGAGTATTAAGAGCTACGATGAAGTTACCCAGGAGACGTAAAAGGCTTGCAGCACCTGGTATTTCCAGGAGGTCTCCCATCCAAGTACTGACCAGGCCCTGCCCCGTTTAGTTTCCGAGATCTGACGAGATCGGGCGCATTCAGTACGGTGTGGCCACAAGCCGAGAGTCCTGGCTGCATGATGTCTCTTAAAGACTGGCGGGTATTGACGGAACTTCCAGCAAAAAAAAAAGAAAAAAATAAATAGAAAAATGGAGGGAAAAATATCAGTGCAGCAAAGGGTGTTGAATGTAGTCGGTTACGTGAACAATTCTTCAATTATATCTCCTCCAGACAGAAAGAGAGTGTTAAGAGCTACGATAAAGTTACCCAGGAGACGTAAAAAGCTTGCAGCACCAGGTATTTCCAGGAGGTCCCACATTCAAGTAATGACCAGGCCCTGCCCCGTTTAGCTTCCGAGATCTGACGAGATGGGGCGCGTTCAGGACGGTGTGGTTGCAAGCCAAGAGGCCTGGCTGCATGATGTCTCTTAAACGCTGGAGGGAATTGATGGAACTTCCAGCAAGAAAAAAAAAAAAAAAAAATAGAAAAATGGAGGGAAAAATATCAGTGCAGCAAAGCGTGTTGAAAGTAGCAGGGTACGTGTACAATTCTTCAATTATATCTCCTGCAGACAGAAAGAGAGTATTAAGAGCTACGATGAAGTTACCCAGGAGACGTAAAAACCTTGCAGCACCTGGTATTTCTAGGAGGTCTCCCATCCAAGTACTGACCAGGCCCTGCCCCGTTTAGCTTCCGAGATCTTACGAGATCGGGCGCATTCAGGACGGTGTGGCCACAAGCCGAGAGGCCTGGCTGCATGATGTCTCTTAAAGGTTGGCGGGTATTGACGGAATTTCCAGCAAAAAAAAAAAAAAAAAAAAAAAAGAAAAATGGATGGAAAAATATCAGTGCAGCAAAGGGTGTTGACAGTAGCTGGGTACGTGTACAATACTTCAATTATGTCTCCTCCAGACAGAAAGAGAGTATTAAGAGCTACGATGAAGTTACCCAGGAGACGTAAAAAGCTTGCAGCACCTGGTATTTCTAGGAGGTCAGCCATCCAAGTACTGACCAGGCCCTGCCCCGTTTAGCTTCCGAGATCTTACGAGATCGGGCGCATTCAGGACGGTGTGGCCACAAGCCGAGAGGCCTGGCTGCATGATGTCTCTTAAAGGTTGGCGGATATTGACGAACTTCCAGCAAAAAAAAAAAAGAAAAATGGAGGGAAAAATATCAGTGCAGCAAAGGCTGTTGAAAGTAGCCGGGTACGTATACAATTCTTCAATAATATCTCCTCCAGACTGAAAGAGAGTATTAAGAGCTACGATGAAGTTACCCAGGAGACGTAAAAAGCTTGCAGCACCTGGTATTTCCAGGAGGTCACCCAACCAAGTACTGACCAGACCCTGCCCCGTTTAGCTTCCGAGATATGATGAGATCAGGCGCGTTCAGGACGGTGTGGCCGCAAGCCGAGAGGCCTGGCTGCATGATGTCTCTTAAAGGCTGGCAAGTATTGACGGAACTTCCAGCAAAAAAAAAAAAAAAAAAAAAATAGAAAAAGGGAGGGAAAAATATCAGTGCAGCAAAGGGTGTTGAAAGTAGCCGGGTACGTGTACAATACTTCAATTATATCTCCTCCAGACAGAAAGAGAGAATTAAGAGCTACGATAAAGTTACCCAGGAGACGTAAAAGCTTGCAGCACCAGGTATTTCCAGGAGGTCTCCCATCCAAGTACTGACCAGGCCCTGCCCCATTCAGTTTCCGAGATCTGACGAGATCGGGCGCGTTCAGGATGGTGTGGCCGCAAGCCGAGATTCTGGCTGCATGATGTCTCTTAAAGGCTGGCGGGTATTGACGGAACTGCCAGCAAAAAAAAAAAGAGAAATGGAGGGAGAAATACCAGTGCAGCAAAGGGTGTTGAAAGTAGCCGGGTACGTGTACAATACTTGAATTATATCTCCTCCAGACAGAAAGACAGTATTAAGAGCTACGATGAAGTTACCCAGGTGACGTAAAAAGCTTGCAGCACCTGGTATTTCTAGGAGGAAAGCCATCCAAGTACTGACCAGGCCCTGCCCCGTTTAGCTTCCGAGATCTTACGAGATCGGGCGCATTCAGGACGGTGTGGCCACAAGCCGAGAGGCCTGGCTGCATGATGTCTCTTAAAGGTTGGCGGGTATTGACGGAATTTCCAGCAAAAAAAAAAAAAAAAAAAAAAAGAAAAATGGATGGAAAAATATCAGTGCAGCAAAGGGTGTTGACAGTAGCTGGGTACGTGTACAATACTTCAATTATGTCTCCTCCAGACAGAAAGAGAGTATTAAGAGCTACGATGAAGTTACCCAGGAGACGTGAAAAGCTTGCAGCACCTGGTATTTCTAGGAGGTCAGCCATCCAAGTACTGACCAGGCCCTGCCCCGTTTAGCTTCCGAGATCTTACGAGATCGGGCGCATTCAGGACGGTGTGGCCACAAGCCGAGAGGCCTGGCTGCATGATGTCTCTTAAAGGTTGGCGGATATTGACGAACTTCCAGCAAAAAAAAAAAAGAAAAATGGAGGGAAAAATATCAGTGCAGCAAAGGCTGTTGAAAGTAGCCGGGTACGTGTACAATTCTTCAATAATATCTCCTCCAGACTGAAAGAGAGTATTAAGAGCTACGATGAAGTTACCCAGGAGACGTAAAAAGCTTGCAGCACCTGGTATTTCCAGGAGGTCACCCAACCAAGTACTGACCAGGCCCTGCCCCGTTTAGCTTCCGAGATCTGACGAGATCGGGCGCGTTCAGGACGGTGTGGCCGCAAGCCGAGAGGCCTGGCTGCATGATGTCTCTTAAAGGCTGGCAAGTATTGACGGAACTTCCAGCAAAAAAAAAAAAAAAAAAAAATAGAAAAATGGATGGAAAAATATCAGTGCAGCAAAGGGTGTTGACAGTAGCTGGGTACGTGTACAATACTTCAATTATATCTCTTCCAGACAGATAGAGAGTATTAAGAGCTACGATGAAGTTACCCAGGAGTTGTAAAAGCTTGCAGCACCAGGTATTTCCAGGAGGTCTCACATTCAAGTACTGACCAGGTCCTGCCCCGTTTAGCTTCCGAGATCTGACGAGATCGGGCGCGTTCAGGATGGTGTGGCCGCAAGCCGAGACGCCTGGCTGCATGATGTCTCTTAAAGGCTGGCGGGTATTGACGGAACTGCCAGCAAATAAAAAAAAAGAGAAATGGTGGTAAAAATATCAGTGCAGCAAAGGGTGTTGAAAGTAGCCAGGTACGTGTACAATTCTTCAATTATATCTCCTCCAGATTGAAAGAGAGTATTAAGAGCTACGATGAAGTTACACAGGAGACGTAAAAAGCTTGCAGCATCTGGTATTTCCAGGAGGAAACCCATCCAAGTACTGACCAGGCCCTGCCCCGTTTGGCTTCCGAGATCTGACGAGATCGGGCGCGTTCAGGACGGTGTGGCCGCAAGCCGAGATGCCTGGCTGCATGATGTCTCTTAAAGGCTGGCGGGTATTGACGGAACTGCCAGCAATAAAAAAAAGAGAAATGGAGGGAGAAATACCAGTGCAGCAAAGGGTGTTGAAAGTAGCCGGGTACGTGTACAATACTTGAATTATATCTCCTCCAGACAGAAAGAGAGAATTAAGAGCTACGATGAAGTTACCCAGGAGACGTAAAAAGTTTGCAGCACCTCGTATTTCCAGAAGGTCACCCATAAAAGTACTGACCAGGCCCTGCCCCGTTTAAATTCTGAGATCTGACGAGATCGGGCGCGTTCAGGACGGTGTGGCCGCAAGCCGAGAGGCCTGGCTGCATGATGTCTCTTAATGGCTGGCGGGTATTGACAGAACTTCCAGCAAAAAAAAAAAAAAAAAAAAAAAGAAAAAGAAAAATGGAGGGAAAAATATCAGTGCAGTAATGGGTTTTGAAAGTAGCCGGGTACGTGTACAATTCTTCAATTATATCTCCTCCGGACAGAAAGAGAGTATTAAGAGCTACGATGAAGTTACCCAGGAGACGTAAAAAGCTTGCAGAACCTGGCATTCCTAGGAGGTCACCCATCCAAGTACTGACCAGGCCCTGCCCCGTTTAAATTCCAAGATCTGATGAGATCGGGGGCGTTCAGGACGGTGTGGCTGCAAGCCAAGAGGCCTGGCTGCATGATGTCTCTTAATGGTTGGCGGGTTTTGACGGAACATCCAGCAAATAAAAAAAAAGAGAAATGGTGGTAAAAATATCAGTGCAGCAAAGGGTGTTGAAAGTAGCCAGGTACGTGTACAATTCTTCAATTATATCTCCTCCAGACTGAAAGAGAGTATTAAGAGCTACGATGAAGTTACCCAGGAGACGTAAAAAGCTTGCAGCACCTGGTATTTCCAGGAGGACACCCATCCAAGTACTGACCAGGCCCTGCCCCACTCAGTTTCCGAGATCTTACGAGATCGGACGCGTTCAGGACGGTGTGGCCGCAAGCCGAGATGCCTGGCTGCATGATGTCTCTTAAAGGCTGGCGGGTATTGACGGAACTGCCAGCAATAAAAAAAAGAGAAATGGAGGGAGAAATACCAGTGCAGCAAAGGGTGTTGAAAGTAGCCGGGTACGTGTACAATACTTGAATTATATCTCCTCCAGACAGAAAGAGAGTATTAAGAGCTACGATGAAGTTACCCAGGAGACGTAAAAGCTTGCAGCACCAGGTATTTCCAGGAGGTCTCACATTCAAGTACTGACCAGGTCCTGCCCCGTTTAGCTTCCGAGATCTGACGAGATCGGGCGCGTTCAGGATGGTGTGGCCGCAAGCCGAGACGCCTGGCTGCATGATGTCTCTTAAAGGCTGGCGGGTATTGACGGAACTGCCAGCAAAAAAAAAAAAAAAAAAAAAAAAGAAAAAGAAAAATGGAGGGAAAAATATCAGTGCAGTAATGGGTTTTGAAAGTAGCCGGGTACGTGTACAATACTTCAATTATATCTCCTCCAGACAGATAGAGAGTATTAAGAGCTACGATTAAGTTTCCCAGGAGACGTAAAAAGCTTGCAGCACCAGGTATTTCCTGGAGGTCTCCCATCCAAGTACTGACCAGGCCCTGCCCCGTTTAGCTTCCGAGATCTAACGAGATCAGGCGCGTTCAGGACAATGTGGCCGCAAGCCAAGAGACCTGGCTGCATGATGTCTCTTAAAGGCTGGTGGGTATTGACGGAACTTCCAGCAAAAAAAAAAAAAAAAAAAAAGAAAAATAGAGGGAAAAATACCAGTGCAGCAAAGGGTGTTGAAAGTAGCCGGGTACGTGTACAATTCTTCAATTATATATTCTCCAGACAGAAAGAGAGTATTAAGAGCTACGATGAAGTTCCCCAGGAGATGTAAAAAGCTGGCAGCACCTGGTATTTCCAGAAGGTCACCCATAAAAGTACTGACCAGGCCCTGCCCCGTTTAAATTCTGAGATCTGACGAGATCGGGCGCGTTCAGGACGGTGTGGCCGCAAGCCGAGAGGCCTGGCTGCATGATATCTCTTAATGGCTGGCGGGTATTGACAGAACTTCCAGCAAAAAAAAAAAAAAAAAAAAAAAAGAAAAAGAAGAATGGAGGGAAAAATATCAGTGCAGTAATGGGTTTTGAAAGTAGCCGGGTATGTGTACAATTCTTCAATTATATCTCCTCCGGACAGAAAGAGAGTATTAAGAGCTACGATGAAGTTACCCAGGAGACGTAAAAAGCTTGCAGCACCTGGCATTTCTAGGAGGTCACCCATCCAAGTACTGACCAGGCCCTGCCCCGTTTAAATTCCAAGATCTGATGAGATCGGGGGCGTTCAGGACGGTGTGGCTGCAAGCCAAGAGGCCTGGCGGCATGATGTGTCTTAAAGGCTGGCGGGTATTGATGGAACTTCCAGCAAAAAACAAAAGAAAAAAGAAAAATGGAGGGAAAAATATCAGTGCAGCAAATGGTGTTGACAGTAGCTGGGTACGTGTACAATTCTTCAATTATATCTCCTCCAGACAGATAGAGAGTATTAAGAGCTACGATAAAGTTACCCAGGAGACGTAAAAGCTTGCAGCACCAGGTATTTCCAGGAGGTCTCACATTCAAGTACTGACCAGGTCCTGCCCCGTTTAGCTTCCGAGATCTGACGAGATCGGGCGCGTTCAGGACGGTGTGGCCGCAAGCCGAGATGTCTGGCTGCATGATGTTTCTTAAAGGCTGGCGGGTATTGACGGAACTGCCAGCAAAAAAAAAAAAGAAAAATAGAGGGAAATATACCAGTGCAGCAAAGGGTGTTGAAAGTAGCCGGGTACGTGTACAATTCTTCAATTATATCTCCTGGAGACAGAAAGAGAGTATTAAGAGCTACGATGAAGTTACCCAGGAGACATAAAAAGCTTGCAGCACCTGGTATTTCTAGGAGGTCTCCCATCCAAGTACTGACCAGACCCTGCCCCGTTTAGCTTCCGAGATCTGACGAGATCGGGCGCATTCAGGACGGTGTGGCCGCAAGCCGAGAGGCCTGGCTACATGATGTCTCTTAATGGCTGGCGGGTATTGACGGAACTTCCAGCAAAAAAAAAAAAAAAAAAAAAAGAAAAAGAAAAATGGAGGGAAAAATATCAGTGCAGTAATGGGTTTTGAAAGTAGCCGGGTACGTGTACAATACTTCAATTATATCTCCTCCAGACAGATAGAGAGTATTAAGAGCTACGATAAAGTTACCCAGGAGACGTAAAAGCTTGCAGCACCAGGTATTTCCAGGAGGTCTCACATTCATGTACTGACCAGGTCCTGCCCCGTTTAGCTTCCGAGATCTGACGAGATCGGGCGCGTTCAGGATGGTGTGGCCGCAAGCCGAGATGCCTGGCTGCATGATGTCTCTTAAAGGCTGGCGGGTATTGACGGAACTGCCAGCAAAAAAAAAAAAAAAAAATAGAGGGAAATATACCAGTGCAGCACAGGGTGTTGAAAGTAGCCGGGTACGTGTACAATTCTTCAATTATATCTCCTGGAGAAAGAAAGAGAGTATTAAGAGCTACGATGAAGTTACCCAGGAGACGTAAAAAGCTTGCAGCACCTGGTATTTCCAGGAGGTCACACATCCAAGTACTGACCAGGCCCTGCCCCGTTTAGCTTCCGAAATCTGATATGATCGGGCGCGTTCAGGACGGTGTGACTACAAGCCAAGAGGCCTGGCTGCATGATGTCTCTTAAAGGCTGGCGGATATTGACGGAACTTCCAGCAAAAATATAAAATAAAAAGAAAAATGGAGGGAAAAATATCAGTGCAGCAAAGGGTGTTGAAAGTAGCCTAGTACGTGTACAATTCTTCAATTATATCTCCTGGAGACAGAAAGAGAGTATTAAGAGCTACGATGAAGTTACCCAGGAGACGTAAAAGGCTTGCAGCACCTGGTATTTCTAGGAGGTCTCCCATCCAAGTACTGACCAGGCCCTGCCCCGTTTAGCTTGCGAGATCTGACGAGATCGGGCGCATTCAGGACGGTGTGGCCGCAAGCCGAGAGGCCTGGCTGCATGATGTCTCTTAAAGGTTGGCGGGTATTGACGGAACTTCCAGCAAAAAAAAAAAAAAAAAAGAAAAATGGATGGAAAAATATCAGTGCAGCAAAGGGTGTTGACAGTAGCTGGGTACGTGTACAGTACTTCAAATATATCTCCTCCAGACAGATAGAGAGTATTAAGAGCTACGATAAAGTTACCCAGGAGACGTAAAAGCTTGCAGCACCAGGTATTTCCAGGAGGTCTCACATTCATGTACCGACCAGGTCCTGCCCCGTTTAGCTTCCAAGATCTGACGAGATCAGGCGAGTTCAGGATGGTGTGGCCGCAAGCCGAGATGCCTGGCTGCATGATGTCTCTTAAAGGCTGGCGGGTATTGACGGAATTTCCAGCAAAAAAAAAAAAAAAAATGGATGGAAAAATATCAGTGCAGCAAAGGGTGTTGACAGTAGCTGGGTACGTGTACAATACTTCAATTATAACTCCTCCAGACAGATAGAGAGTATTAAGAGCTACGATAAAGTTACCCAGGAGACGTAAAAGCTTGCAGCACGAGGTATTTCCAGGAGGTCTCACATTCATGTACTGACCAGGTCCTGCCCCGTTTAGCTTCCGAGATCTGACGAGATCGGGCGCGTTCAGGATGGTGTGGCCGCAAGCCGAGATGCCTGGCTGCATGATGTCTCTTAAAGGCTGGCGGGTATTGACGGAACTTCCAGCAAAAAAAAAAAAGAAAAATAGAGGGAAATATACCAGTGCAGCACAGGGTGTTGAAAGTAGCCGGGTACGTGTACAATTCTTCAATTATATCTCCTGGAGAAAGAAAGAGAGTATTAAGAGCTACGATGAAGTTACCCAGGAGACGTAAAAAGCTTGCAGCACCTGGTATTTCCAGGAGGTCACACATCCAAGTACTGACCAGGCCCTGCCCCGTTTAGCTTCCGAAATCTGATATGATCGGGCGCGTTCAGGACGGTGTGACTACAAGCCAAGAGGCCTGGCTGCATGATGTCTCTTAAAGGCTGGCGGATATTGACGGAACTTCCAGGAAAAAAATAAAATAAAAAGAAAAATGGAGGGAAAAATATCAGTGCAGCAAAGGGTGTTGAAAGTAGCCTAGTATGTGTACAATTCTTCAATTATATCTCCTGGAGACAGAAAGAGAGTATTAAGAGCTACGATGAAGTTACCCAGGAGACGTAAAAGGCTTGCAGCACCTGGTATTTCTAGGAGGTCTCCCATCCAAGTACTGACCAGGCCCTGCCCCGTTTAGCTTGCGAGATCTGACGAGATCGGGCGCATTCAGGACGGTGTGGCCGCAAGCCGAAAGGCCTGGCTGCATGATGTCTCTTAAAGGTTGGCGGGTATTGACGGAACTTCCAGCAAAAAAAAAAAAAAAAAAGAAAAATGGATGGAAAAATATCAGTGCAGCAAAGGGTGTTGACAGTAGCTGGGTACGTGTACAATACTTCATATATATCTCCTCCAGACAGATAGAGAGTATTAAGAGCTACGATAAAGTTACCCAGGAGACGTAAAAGCTTGCAGCACCAGGTATTTCCAGGAGGTCTCACATTCATGTACCGACCAGGTCCTGCCCCGTTTAGCTTCCAAGATCTGACGAGATCGGGCGAGTTCAGGATGGTGTGGCCGCAAGCCGAGATGCCTGGCTGCATGATGTCTCTTAAAGGCTGGCGGGTATTGACGGAATTTCCAGCAAAAAAAAAAAAAAAAATGGATGGAAAAATATCAGTGCAGCAAAGGGTGTTGACAGTAGCTGGGTACGTGTACAATACTTCAATTATAACTCCTCCAGACAGATAGAGAGTATTAAGAGCTACGATAAAGTTACCCAGGAGACGTAAAAGCTTGCAGCACGAGGTATTTCCAGGAGGTCTCACATTCATGTACCGACCAGGTCCTGCCCCGTTTAGCTTCCGAGATCTGACGAGATCGGGCGCGTTCAGGATGGTGTGGCCGCAAGCCGAGATGCCTGGCTGCATGATGTCTCTTAAAGGCTGGCGGGTATTGACGGAACTGCCAGCAAAAAAAAAAAAAGAAAAATAGAGGGAAATATACCAGTGCAGCAAAGGGTGTTGAAAGTAGCCGGGTACGTGTACAATTCTTCAATTATATCTCCTCCAGACAGAAAGAGAGTATTAAGAGCTACGATGAAGTTACCCAGGAGACGTAAAAGGCTTGCAGCACCTGGTATTTCTCGGAGGTCTCCCATCCAAGTACTGACCAGGCCCTGCCCCGTTTAGCTTCCGAGATCTGACGAGATCGGGCGCGTTCAGGATGGTGTGGCCGCAAGCCGAGATGCCTGGCTGCATGATGTCTCTTAAAGGCTGGCGGGTATTGACGGAACTGCCAGCAAAAAAAAAAAAAGAAAAATAGAGGGAAATATACCAGTGCAGCAAAGGGTGTTGAAAGTAGCCGGGTACGTGTACAATTCTTCAATTATATCTCCTGGAGACAGAAAGAGAGTATTAAGAGCTACGATGAAGTTACCCAGGAGACGTAAAAAGCTTGCAGCACCTGGTATTTCTAGGAGGTCTCCCATCCAAGTACTGACCAGGCCCTGCCCCGTTTAGCTTCCGAGATCTGACGAGATCGGGCGCATTCAGGACGGTGTGGCCGCAAGCCGACAGGCCTGGCTACATGATGTCTCTTAATGGCTGGCGGGTATTGACGGAACTTCCAGCAAAAAAAAAAAAATAAAATAAAATAAAAAGAAAAATGGAGGGAAAAATATCAGTGCAGCAAAGGCTGTTGAAAGTAGCCTAGTACGTGTACAATTCTTCAATTATATCTCCTCCAGACAGAAAGAGAGTATTAAGAGCTACGATGAAGTTACCCAGGAGACGTAAAAGGCTTGCAGCACCTGGTATTTCTCGGAGGTCTCCCATCCAAGTACTGACCAGGCCCTGCCCCGTTTAGCTTCCGAGATCTGACGAGATCGGGCGCGTTCAGGATGGTGTGGCCGCAAGCCAAGATGCCTGGCTGCATGATGTCTCTTAAAGGCTGGCGGGTATTGACGGAACTGCCAGCAAAAAAAAAAAGAAAAATAGAGGGAAAAATACCAGTGCAGCAAAGGGTGTTGAAAGTAGCCGGGTACGTGTACAATTCTTCAATTATATCTTCTCCAGACAGAAAGAGAGTATTAAGAGCTACGATGAAGTTCCCCAGGAGACGTAAAAAGCTGGCAGCACCTGGTATTTCCAGGAGGTCTCACATTTAAGTACTGACCAGGTCCTGCCCCGTTTAGCTTCCGAGATCTGACAAGATCGGGCGCGTTCAGGACGGTGTGGCCGCAAGCCGAGATGTCTGGCTGCATGATGTCTCTTAAAGGCTGGCGGGTATTGACGGAACTGCCAGCAAAAAAAAAAAAGAAAAATAGAGGGAAATATACCAGTGCAGCAAAGGGTGTTGAAAGTAGCCGGGTAAGTGTACAATTCTTCAATTATATCTCCTGGAGACAGAAAGAGAGTATTAAGAGCTACGATGAAGTTACCCAGGAGACGTAAAAAGCTTGCAGCACCTGGTATTTCTAGGAGGTCTCCCATCCAAGTACTGACCAGGCCCTGCACCGTTTAGCTTCCGAGATCTGACGAGATCGGGCGCATTCAGGACGGTGTGTCCACAAGCCGAAAGCCCTGGCTGCATGATGTCTCTTAAAGGTTGGCGGGTATTGACGGAACTTCCAGCAAAAAAATAAAAGAAAAAAAGAAAAAAGAAAAATGGATGGAAAAATATCAGTGCAGCAAATGGTGTTGACAGTAGCTGGGTACGTGTACAATACTTCAATTATATCTCCTCCAGACAGATAGAGAGTATTAAGAGCTACGATGAAGTTACCCAGGAGACGTAAAAAGCTTGAAGCACCTGGTATTTCTAGGAGGTCTCCCATCCAAGTACTGACCAGGCCCTGCCCCGTTTAGCTTCTGAGATCTGACGAGATCGGGCGCATTCAGGACGGTGTGGCCACAAGCCGAAAGGCCTGGCTGCATGACGTCTCTTAAAGGTTGGCGGGTATTGACGGAACTTCCAGCAAAAAAATAAAAGAAAAAAAGAAAAAAGAAAAATGGATGGAAAAATATCAGTGCAGCAAATGGTGTTGACAGTAGCTGGGTACGTGTACAATACTTCAATTATATCTCCTCCAGACAGATAGAGAGTATTAAGAGCTACGATGAAGTTACCCAGGAGACGTAAAAAGCTTGAAGCACCTGGTTTTTCTAGGAGGTCTCCCATCCAAGTACTGACCAGGCCCTGCCCCGTTTAGCTTCCGAGATCTGACGAGATCGGGCGCATTCAGGACGGTGTGGCCACAAGCCGAAAGGCCTGGCTGCATGATGTCTCTTAAAGGTTGGCGGGTATTGACGGAACTTCCAGCAAAAAAAAAAAAAAAAAAAAATAGAAAAATGGAGGGAAAAATATCAGTGCAGGAAAGGGTGTTGAAAGTAGCCGGGTACGTGTACAATTCTTCAATTATATCTCCTGCAGACTGAAAGAGAGTATTAAGAGCTACGATAAAGTTACCCAGGAGACGTAAAAGTTTGCAGCACCTGGTATTTCCAGGAGGTCTCACATTCAAGTACTGACCAGGTCCTGCCCCGTTTAGCTTCCGAGATCTGACGATATCATGCGCATTCAGGACGGTGTGGCCGAAAGCCGAGAGGCACGGCTGCATGATGTCTCTTTAAGGCTGGCGGGTATTGACGGAACTTACAGCAAAAAAAAAAAGAAAAAAGAAAAATGGAGGGAAAAATATCAGTGCAGCAAAGGGTGTTGACAGTAGCTGGATACGTGTACAATACTTCAATTATATCTCCTCCAGACAGAGAGAGAGTATTAAGAGCTACGATAAAGTTACCCAGGAGACGTAAAAGCTTGCAGCACTAGGTATTTCCAGGAGGTATCACTTTCATGTACTGACCAGGTCCTGCCCCGTTTAGCTTCCGAGATCTGACGAGATCGGGCGCGTTCAGGATGGTGTGGCCGAAAGCCGAGATGCCTGGCTGCATGATGTCTCTTAAAGGCTGGCGGGTATTGACGGAATTTCCAGCAAAAAAAAAAAAAAAAAATAGAAAAATGGAGGTAAAAATATCAGTGCAGGAAAGGGTGTTGAAAGTAGCCGGGTACGTGTACAATTCTTCAATTATATCTCCTGGAGACAGAAAGAGAGTATTAAGAGCTACGATGAAGTTACCCAGGAGACGTAAAAAGCTTGCAGCACCTGGTATTTCTAGGAGGTCTCCCATCCAAGTACTGACCAGGCCCTGCCCCGTTTGGCTTCCGAGATCTGACGAGATCGGGCGCGTTCAGGACGGTGTGGCCGCAAGCCAAGATGCCTGGCGGCATGATGTCTCTTAAAGGTTGGCGGGTATTGACGGAACTTCCAGCAAAAAAAAAAAAAAAAAAGAAAAATGGATGGAAAAATATCAGTGCAGCAAATGGTGTTGACAGTAGCTGGGTACGTGTACAATACTTCAATTATATCTCCTCCAGACAGAAAGAGAGTATTAAGAGCTACGATGAACTCACCTAAAGGATTATTAGGAACACCATACTAATACTGTGTTTGACCCCCTTTCGCCTTCAGAACTGCTTTAATTCTACGTGGCATTGCTTCAACAAGGTGCTGAAAGCATTCTTTAGAAATGTTGGCCCATATTGATAGGATAGCATCTTGCAGTTGATGGAGATTTGTGGAATGCACATCCAGGGCACGAAGCTCCCGTTCCACCACATCCCAAAGATGCTCCATTGTGTTGAGATCTGGTGACTGTGGGGGCCAGTTTAGTACAGTGAACTCATTGTCATGTTCAAGAAACCAATTTGAAATGATTCGACCTTTGTGACATGGTGCATTATCCTGCTGGAAGTAGCCATCAGAGGATGGGTACATGGTGGTCAAAAAGGGATGGACATGGTCAGAAACAATGCTCAGGTAGGCCGTAGCATTTAAACGATGCCCAATTGGTACTAAGGGGCCTAAAGTGTGCCAAGAAGACATCCCCCACACCATTACACCACCACCACCAGCCTGCACAGTGGTAACAAGACATGATGGATCCATGTTCTCATTCTGTTTACGCCAAATTCTGACTCTACCATCTGAATGTCTCACCTCTTTTTCCTATTTGTAGTGGAGATGAGTGGTACCCGGTGGGGTCTTCTGCTGTTGTAGCCCATCCGCCTCAAGGTTGTACGTGTTGTGGCTTCACAAATGCTTTGCTGCATACCTCGTTTGTAACTAGTGGTTATTTCAGTCAAAGTTGCTCTTCTATCAGCTTGAATCAGTCGGCCCATTCTCCTCTGACCTCTTGCATCAACAAGGCATTTTCGCCCACAGGACTGCCGCATACTGGATGTTTTTCCCTTTTCACACCATTCTTTGTAAACCCTAGAAATGGTTGTGCGTGAAAATCCCAGTAACTGAGCAGATTGTGAAATACTCAGACCGGCCCGTCTGGCACCAACAACCATGCCACGCTCAAAATTGCTTAAATCACCTTTCATTCCCATTCAGACATTCAGTTTGGAGTTCAGGAGATTGTCTTGACCAGGACCACACCCCTAAATGCATTGAAGCAACTGCCATGTGATTGGTTGATTAGATAATTGCATTAATGAGAAATTGAACAGGTGTTCCTAATAATCCTTTAGGTGAGTGTATATGTATGTACGTGTATGTATGTCCAATTGCTTTGACAATACAAATGAAATGAATTGAGAGAGAGAGAGAGAGAGAGAGAGAGAGAGAGAGAGAGAGAGGAATATGAGCTCCTAAAAAACATTTGTTTTTATACATAAGCGGATTTAATTTGTGATTTACAAATGAATATATAGCACTATAAACATACACAGAAGACATGGAATAGAAATTCAGAAGAAAAAGTATTCAAAAATAATAATTTTAAGAGAAACACAAAAAGAAGAAAGCAGAGAGACAGTTCAGGAAGAAAAGTCAGAAAAGAAAAGCTGAAGACAAGAATTGGAGGTAAGAGACAAATAATTAAACAAAAAAATATGTATTAATAAAATAAATAAGCATTCTCAGTAGTTGACTCAGCCAATGAAAATGCAGAGCTCCGATTTGAATAGAGTGACAGTAGGAGAGAGCCCAACTGCCACTGAGACTGATAGAAATCTATCGAACAGCAGTCTGACTGCAGAGCTGCCTTTTGAAATCCGATACCCTGAAGACATTCGCTCTGCACAGCCTAAGAAGGACTACAAACAAGCTGTGATGAGAGCATCTCCTGAGACCCTCATCCTAGACTACACCGGTAAAGGAGAAAACAGGGTCAAGAACAATCTACTGTTCTACACCGCCTTTCACAAAACCCTGTGCCAGACATACCCCAATAACAACAAGAGGGGCATTAGCAGAGGCAGGCAGATCTCAGTGCTGGTAGAGAAAGACACAGACAGTGTGATGCTCACTTTTAATGTATACCACAACGGGACCATCATGGTGCAGGGCAGCGAGAGCAGCCTGGACCAATTAGCTCTCGGCTTCCACACCTCAAAGCAGCAGACTGAGGTAGAGAAACAAGAGCCAGAGCCGGCCACCCTGCAGTCTGCCCCCAGCCACACGGAGCCAGACAGTGCCCCATCTCCCACAGACTGCCCCCCTGTCTCCCCAAAACTCTCCAGCAACATTAAAACACTAAAGGAATGCCTATCAGTGCTGGAGCTGGAGTTTGCGGAGTTCAGGGAGCAGACCTTGAGCACCCTGGCCCAGACCTCCTTGTGTGATCAGCTCCGGGATGAGATGCACAGACTAAAGATGCAGCACAAGGCTGAGATCCATGAGCTGAGAGCAGCAGTGAGAGACCTGGAGGAGCAGAGCCAAACCCTGAGGACGGAGCTGCGCAGAGCGAGGGAGGAGCTGACCAGGACACCCCAGCACAGCCAGCTGAGGAGCCTGTAGAGCCAGCTGGAGGAGCTAAGAGAGGAGCTACACATCACTGGAGCACAGAGACTGCACTGCACTGACCCCACAACACCTCCAACCCCTGACGCACCCACTGATCCACCCACACTCCCCACCACTCCTGACACACCCACTATCACCAGACCTGCCACTAATACACAACCCCCTGAAACGCCACTCCCCCAAAACACACCCGCTGCCCCCACCACTCCCGACGCAAACCCGGAGTGGCAGGTCAACGCAGAGGTGGTCATTCTGAGCGAATCCAATGGGAAGTTCCTGGTTGAGAGGCGCCTCTTCCCTGGGCGAAAAGTGAAAAAGCTTTGGTGCTCCACAGCACAGAGAGCCCTGGAGCTGCTCTCCAAGAGGAGGCTTTGCCAAGTCAAACACATCTTCATCCACACTGGCACTAACGACCTGAGTGCCCGCAGGGGCGATGTGGCCTCAGCCCTGAGACAGGTAGCAACGAAAGCCACAGAGGAATTCCCAACTGCCAAAATTTCCATCTCCACACTGCTGCCCCGCACAGACGTGCCCCTGCACATCATCCAGGCCATCAACGCAGAAGTGTCCCGAAGATGTGCCCTCCTCCCCAACGTCCACCTGGCACACCACTGAGACATCCAGCCACATCACCTGTATGACCACGTCCACCTCAACAAGACGGGTGTGAGGATCATCTCAAAGGTCCTCAAGGACACAACCCTGGGCCGAAACCCCACACACCCCCACCTCGAGACCAGGAGCAAACCCCCCAGCCCCCGGCCACATCCCCAGCCACCGGCTCCACCCCAGCCCCAGCCCCTGAGACCCCGCGGCCCCATTCCCCACCCCCCCATCCCCAGAGGGCCCGTCCAGCACAGCAGAGCGGACAGCCGGGGACCAGCACAGCCACACAGCCACGCAGCAGCGGCTTCCAGAGCCTGGAGGCCCGATGCTGCCCAGCTGGCCCAGATAAGGCAACTCCTCAGTGTCATCTGTTCCACACTGCTGAGTTAACTGAGCCTCAACACACATATATATGGTTGTGGAGATGGAGAGTAAGAAAAAATGTGATTTAATTATTCTGATATTTTGATGCAAACATAAAATCTTTGAGTGATTATTATGTATATCCATATATAATTATTAATAATAATATAATATCAGTTGTAGACCACAAATTAAACTTTCTTATGTAGAAGAGACAAGTATAATAAAATATATTAACATGTCCTTTAAAATAAGCAGTTGGAATATGCAGGGTTTACGCTCCTCAACTTTTGGAATGAAGAGCACAGGCCCTGAACTGATCAACACTGTAAATAGTTCAGATGTTTTCATTCTTGTAGAGACTTGGTGCTGTGCAGATATGTCTATACACTGGATGGATACAATGGATACAGGGAGCTGATTGTGCCCTCCTATAAAAAACCCAAAGTCAGGTGTGGCAGGGCCTCGTGGGGGATTATCGTGTGGTACAGGGAGGAGCTCCGAGCAGCCCTATGCCCAGTACAGAGAAGAGACACACACCTGTGGATGAAAATCAGAAAAGACACCCTACAAAATAACACAGATATATACCTATGTGCAATTTATATGCCACCCGCAGACTCCCCCTACTATAATGAGGAAGGCTTTCATGAGCTTCAAAACGAAATCTGCCACTTCCAGACCCTGGGCTCTGTACTGCTGTGTGGCGATCTCAATGCCAGGACTGGCAGAGAGATGGACTACATCAATACAGAGGGGAACACACACCTGTTCGGAGACTCCCCGCTGTGCCACACACACACCTCCACACTGACACAGCCACGACAGCGTGGTAAACAAGAGCAGGAAGCAGGTAGTGCGCCTATGTAAAAGCCTGGGTCTATATATCATCAATGGCAGGACCAGGGGGTACTCTCTGGGGAGATTCACATACTGCTCGGCTCTGGGCAGCAGTGTGGTGGACTACGCCATAACTGACCTGGACCCACAAGCCAACAATGCGTTTATAGTCAGACAACAATCTCCACTATCAGACCACAGCCAAATAACACTTTACCTAAAAAGATCAGCGCAGCCACAAGTCAGAGCCAAACTTCCCACAAAACTGGTCTCCCTGCCACCCAGTTAGAGATGGTCAGAGCCCAGCACAGAGAACTACACAAGAGCCCTGAATAGTGATGAGATTGAAAACATGTTTGACAGATATCAATCCTCACACTATCAAATAAACCAAAACGGAATAAACTCAGCCACCAAAACACTGAATGAAATATTTGAGAGACTGGCTTTAAAATCAAACATTAAAACAATTAAAAACCAAAATATGAAATCGTCTAAAAGAAAAAAAGAACAGTGGTGTGACCAGGAGTGTGAAACTTCTAGGAAACACCTGAGACATCTCTCCAACACTAAACACAGAGAGCCCGACAACCAGGAGGCTCGCCTCAGCTACTGCCAGGCCCTGCGGCACTACAAGCAACTCCTCAGTAAGAAAAAAGACCACTATATGGGCAGAATAAATACCCCAAAAACAAAAAATGAAATACCAATTCAAAATGGAGAAATCTGGAAAACACACTTTGAAAAACTTTACCAAAATGTTGAAAACAATCCAAAGCCAGAACAGGTTAAAATATTAAAAAACCTAAATAAATTGGAAGAAATCATTAAGAATAACCAAAATCCCTTAGATAACCCATTTACAATATAGGAACTAAAACATCAACTCAAAATCCTCAAACCCAGGAAAGCCAGCGGCCCCGACAGCATCAGCCCTGAGATGCTGAAGCACAGCAGCCCGCAGCTGCAGGAGGCTCTGCTCAAACTCTTTAACCTGGTGCTGAGAGCCGGGTGTTTCCCTGAGGTCGGGAATCAAGGATTGATCACCCCGATTTTTAAAAGTGGAGACAAATTAGACCCCAATAACTACTGGGGCAGCTGTGTGAGCAGTAACCTGGGGAAGGTGTTCTGCAGTATCATCAACGCCCAGATACTGGCCTTCCTTACCAAGCACAGTGTCCTGAATAAGAGTCAGATTGGCTTCCTACCAAAACACCGCACAACCGATCATATTTACACTCTACACACCCTCATAAATAAATATACCCAAAACAATAAAGGAAAAATATTTGCCTGTTTTGTAGACTTTAGAAAGGCATTTGACTCAATCTGGCACAAGGGATTATTTTATAAACTTCTACAGAGTGGTGTAGGGGGTAAAGTTTATGACATCATTAAATCAATGTATTCTGAAAACAAATGCGGAGTTCAAATTGGCAACTCAAGAACAGAGTTCTTCACTCAGGGGCGGGGAGTGAGACAGGGCTGCAGTCTGAGTCCAACACTGTTCAACATCTACATCATCGAGTTGGCCACAGTGTTGGAGCAGTCTGACGCCCGCAGCCTAACTCTCCATGACACAGAGATCAAGTTCCTGCTCTATGCAGACGACCTGGTGCTGCTGTCGCCCACAGAGCAGGGGCTTCAGCAGAACCTGGCGCTGCTAGAGCAGTACTGTCAGAAATGGGCCCTGGCAGTCAATCTGGACAAGACCAGAGTTATGGTTTTCCAGAAAAAAGCCCCATCTCAGGGAAACAGGTACCGCTTCACTCTGGGCAGCACTGGATTAGAGCACTGCACCAGATACAACTACCTTGGCCTGACCATCAGTGCGTCAGGGAGCTTCAGCCTGGCTATAAACGCATTAAAAGACAAGGCACGCCGGGCATTTTATGCCATAAAGACACAATTTGGGAAAACAACAATACCAATAACTATTTGGATTAAAATATTAAACTCCATCATCCAACCAATCCTGCTATATGGGAGCGAAGTGTGGGGTCCCCTCATGAACCTCAATAACAACAATTGGGACAAAAGCCCCATGGAAATATTCCACCTAGAATTTAATAAAAACATCTTACACGTACACAGAAACGCCCCCACGGCTCTGAGGCTCACAGAGCCCGAACACACAATGACCAAAACAACAACAATTGGGAAAATTGACATGTACCTGAAAAGCAAATACACAAAAGATTAGAGACACGAATTAGAATTACAAAACAAATTGGAATGCTACCGGGCCCTGAATAGAAACATTACATTGGCTGAATACTTAAAAATCCAAAATATAAAAGAGAGACAAAATCTAACTAAATACAGGCTCAGTGACCACAGCCTCGCCATTGAAAAAGGGAATTCTGGGTTGCCAGAGAAGAGCGGCTGTGCAGCCAGTGTGACCTAGGGGAGGTCGAAACACAGGCGCATTTCCTGCTGTCCTGCCCTAAATACACAAAAATCAGGGAGACATACTTTAAAATATTAAAAATGCATATCCCTGAGTTCAGCATGATCCCCGATTGCTGCAAACTCCCCGTCCTGCTGGGAGAGGAGGAGCGCACTGCCTTCTTAGCAGCGCAATATGTATCCACCTGCCACAGCCTGCGAGACAGTGTGTAGACACCAGCCTGTGGCACTCCATTTGCAAAACAAAATAAAAACAGTGATTTTTCTGATGTCATGACACAAATTTTGATACAAACAACAAATATGGTTTATATCCTACTTAATTTTATTTCAATGTGTACTATATTTGTTCCACTGAATCTTGTATTGCAATGTTTTGTCTTGATTGATAGAACATTTGTATCTGCTTTGGCAATATTGTGATAGATCATGCCAATAAAGAACCTTTGAATTGAATTGAAATGAATTGACAGACAGACAGACACACGCACACACACACACACACACACACACACACACACACACACAGAGCCAGCCAGCCAGACAGCCAGCCAGCTCAGCCATGACATCACGAGCCTCTCTCAGCTGACTGCTATGACATCACAGAGCACGTACATTCCATTGCTTGCCGTCTGTCAACCACTCAGTCACTGCCAGCCAGACTGGCTGGCTGGCTGGATGGGGGGGCTGCTTGCTGCTGCTGCGTATCTTAGCAAGCTAATTTGCCTGAACGGCCTTCCTACTCCTATGCCCATATGCCCACCTAAGCCTCGTTTGTAATGCATGTCATTGTATTTCAAAAAGGAATCTGGAAATAGTAAACCTATTTTCTTTATTTGAATGTATTAAAGATCACATTTTATTACATTTTCTTTTTCTGTACTTCATTACATTATATTGAGATTCATAATTCTATTATTTATTTTCCGTATGTATGTATGTATGTATTATTGTATGGAAGGAAAGTTAGAAATGATTTTCTCAAACCTGTTTTTCTCTCTTGTATACTTAAGAAAGATAAGGTCAAGCTAGAAGGTCAGGAGGCCATAAGGTAGTTTGATTTCTGTTTGTTATTTACGATGAGAACCTTGGAGACAATGTCAAACGGTATGACCTACGTGCCTGTTCCTTAAAACCATGTGTAGATCTATGAACTCTGTTCTATAATGAAATATGTTCTGCTTAGTTAGCCTTTAAGATAACATAGTAATGATTTTCTAGCATGTATGTATGTATGTATGTATGTCCAATTGCTTTGACAATGAATTGAATTGAGAGGGAGAGAGAGAGAGAGAGAGAGAGAGAGAGAGACAGACAGACTGACAAACACAAACAGACACACACACACACACACACACACACACACACACACAGACACACACACAGCCAGCCAGCCAGCTCAGCGATGACATCACAAGCCTCTCTCAGCTGACTGCTATGACATCACAGAGCATGAACATTCCGTTGCTTGCCGTCTGTCAACCACTCAGTCACTGCCAGCCAGACTGGCTGGCTGGCTGGATGGGGGGGCTGCTTGCTGCTGCTGTGTACCTTAGCAAGCTTATTTGCTTGACCGGCCTTCCTACTCCTCTGCCCACATGCCCACCTATGCCCGATCTGCTGTTCACCTGGATCACAGCTCCGCCCCAACAAGGCAGATCCTCCCAAAAATGGTACAAACTGATCCACGTTCCCCTCCACAGAAAGCTTTAGCCCAAAATAAGGGACACATTCTGCCCAATATGTCAGCGCCAACCACAGCCTGAGGGACACAGTGACACACGAGCACCGGCTGTAAATATAATGTAAATACTCGTTTGTAATGCATGTCATTGTATTTCAAAAAAGGAATCTGGAAATGGTATACCTATTTTCTTTATTTGTATGTATTAAAGATCACATTTTATTACATTTTCTTTTTCTGTACTTCATTACATCTTATTGTGATTCATAATTCTATTATTTATTTTCCGTGTATATGTATGTATGTATGTAATGTGACAAACCAAGGGGCAGGGTCATACATGGCAGATATGTCAGGCCAGGTCTGCTGCAAGGTGTGTACTCTAGGGTAGAATACCGACCCTAGGCAACTACACTCCCCAGAAACCCTCAGGCAGCCATTCTAGCACCTAATGTGGTCACTTGGTGTTACTTCCTCAATTATTCACCAGGTATATAAGGCGGGCCTGAGAGAGAGAGAAGTGAGAGACAATAGGGTGAGTTATCTGGAAAACAGAGGTAGCTCATAAGGAGAAAGCCAAGACTTATTTATTCCAGACTTTGTTTAAAATAGAATGATTATGTAAGATTAGTTACAACTCCAGTGTGAGTTAGGTTTTGTTTTCAGATTTGTTTTGTTTGAAGTAAACATACAGGCACAGCCCTGTATTTGCAACCTCCTCCCTGGGTCATGACTGGTTTTTACTCCTAAGAAGATCACAGAGAAGACCCGCACATGTGTACAGCCAAGGCGTTTTGTCACATTTGGTGTAGAATGCGGGCAGCACCTCATGAAACCCAGACTGGCTGAGTGAATTTTTTTATCCAAAAAAAAAAAACTACAGGCTGTAATAGCCCAACAGGAAGCGACCAGGGTGCAGCAGGTGGCTCACCAGGATGCTATGCGGATGCATCAGGAAGCACTGCAGGTCCAGCATGATACAAATAAAATGTTTAGAGAAGAGCAGGAAAAGGTGACTAAAGAGCTGAAAGAGAGTGTTGAAGCACTTGCAACCAGGATTGGGCCACAGGGGGCTGCAACCCATTCCACTCCCCGCACCAATCACTTTCTGCAGAAAATGACAAAACAGGACGATGTTGAGGCCTTCCTTATGACCTTTGAGAGGACAGCGGAGAGAGGGATGGCCAAAAGATTCCTGGGCAGGGCTTGTGGCACCTTATCTGGCAGGGGATGCACAGAAAGCGTACTTTGATCTGGAGCTGAAGGACGCCCAGGACTATGATAAATTGAAAGCGGAGATAATGACCCGATTGGGCGTGACCACCGCAGTGAGGGCACATCGGTTTCAGCAGTGGGCCTACCAACCAGGACAACCAATCCGAACGCAGATGTTTGATCTGATCCATCTGGCCAGGAAATGGCTACAGCCAGAGGTCCATTCATCAGCCGAGGTGGTGGAGGCCATAGTCCTTGACAACTACCAACGCTGTTTGCCCAAGGACGTTCGACGCTGGGTTGGCCAGAATGAGGTGCTGTCCGCTGACACCTTGGTGGCCATTGTAGAGCGGTTCTATACAGCCGGAGCAGCAGAGCATGTACCGGAGGTTAAAAACTCGTTCCCCAGGCCATGACGAACCAGCGGACCGGGTAAGATGGTTCCAAAGTACTCTGGGAAACATGACGCGCTGGGTTGGAAGAAAAGAGCAAGACTGGGGGGGGCAAAGGTGGGGCCTAAAGCCGAGACTAAGGGTTATAGGGGGTCACCATCACAACCAATTGTCTGCTACAATTGTGACAAAGTAGGACATATTGCGGCCCACTGCCCAGGTAGAGAGGAACCAATGCAATGTAATGTGTGTGATATGGGGAAAGAGAAACCGGTATTTTATGCCTGCCCTGTTGGGACGGATGTTTTCATAGGCGGAGTACCTAATCCAAAACACATGTGTACAGTGATAGTCGATGAGAAAGAAGTGGCTGCTCTACTCGACTCTGGCAGTATGGTTACACTGGTCACAGAAAAATTAGTAGCGACCAACAAGCTGGATAGACATCAGGAGCTCAGTATCACATGCACACATGGTGACACACGCCCCTATCCCACAGCCCTTGTAAACATACAGACAGAGGCCGGGAAACTAGATTACGAAGTCGGTGTGGTACCCAACATGCCATATGATGTGATACTGGGACGATATTTTCCTAATTTTGGAAAACTAGATAGAAAACATAGTAAATTGGAAATGCACACTGAAAACTGTAAGCCAGAAGTTGCCTCGATCCCACAACTAGAGCTAAAAGTAGACCTGGTTCCAGTTGAGTCGACAGTGAATGTTTTGGTTGGGGAAAATTAAACTGAAAACATAGGGGTGGAATGTAGTGACGTAGATGACCCTATGGAGGGTGAGGAACCCAGCACTAGCAGGGTGGGTGAGAATCCATTCATAGAGACCCCTGAAGCTGACAATGTAGAAGTGTCAGTGTTAGAGGGACTCCCCACTGATTTTGGCAGCGCACAGGTGCGAGATCTCACTCTACACTATGCTAAAGAAAATGTGAAGGTAGTAAATGGGACCCCTATGACTACTGCAGACCCGCCAACAGCTTATCCTTATTTTATGGTAAAAAATGACCTATTGTACCGTGTAAATAAGATAGGGGTGGACATTGTGGAGCAATTGCTAGTTCCCACCCCATTCAGACGAACAGTTCTCAATCTGGCACATGGGCATATCCTGGGGGGACATCTGGGGATGGACAAAACCAAGGATAGACTCCTGAGGAGGTTTTACTGGCCAGGCGTACATGCAGACGTGACAGAACATTGTAGCTCATGTCCTGAATGTCAACTACATGCTCCTAAACCAGCCTTCAGAAGCCCACTGGTCCCTTTGCCCATCATAGAGACCCCCTTTGCTAGGATAGCTATGGATGTGGTGGGACCTCTCCCGAAATCAGCCAGAGGGCATCAGTATATACTGGTTATTTTGGATTATGCCACCAGGTACCCAGAAGCCATTCCACTGCGGACCATGGCTTCAAAAGGTATTGCAAAAGAGCTAATGTTGATGTGTAGTAGGGTGGGGATACCGAGGGAGATATTAACAGATCAGGGCACACCCTTTATGTCTAAGGTTATGACCGATCTGTGTAAATTGTTGCAGGTTAAGCAGTTGAGAACATCAGTCTACCACCCACAAACAGATGGGTTGGTTGAGAGATTTAATAGGACCCTGAAGTCCATGCTAAGAAAGGTAATCGATAAGGATGGGAAAAATTGGGAATTCATGCTGCCCTACTTGATGTCTGCCATTAGGGAAGTCCCACAGGCTTCCCTGGGCTTTTCGCCTTTTGAACTGTTATATGGGAGGCACCCCAGGGGGATATTAGACATAGCCCGTGAAACGTGGGAACACGATTCCACTCCTTTCCGGAGTGTAGTCGAGCACATCAATGCTATGCAAGAGAGAATAGCCACAGTCACTCCCATTGTGAGAGAGCACCTAAGGCAGGCACAGGAACACCAACAATTCGCCTATAATCGTCAGGCTACACTGAGGGTGTTCCAGCCTGGTGATAGGGTGTTGGTGTTGGTTCCCACTGTAGAATGTAAATTTCTGGCTACGTGGATGGGACCTTATGAGATTATAGAGCGAATACGGGAAGTGAACTATAAGGTTCAGCAACCCGGCCGCCGACCCCCAGAACAAATATATCATGTCAACTTAATAAAAGCCTGGAAGGACAGGGAAGTGTTGATGTTGACTTACCCCCCTCAGCCACTAGGGACACCGAAGGTGAATATTGCAGCTGCCTTGTCACCTGACCCGTTGAAGGAGGTGAACGACTTGATAATACGTAATAGGGAAGTTTTCTCAGGCATACCGGGGCGTACCCATTTAGTCTCTCACAACATTGTGTCTCTCCCAGGAAAGAAGGTAAATATGAGGCCTTACAGGGTACCAGAAGCTCGCAGGAACACTATTAGAAATGAGGTTAAGGAAATGCTGGAGGCAGGGGTTATTGAAGAATCCCACAGTGAGTGGTCCAGCCCTATAGTCATGGTTTCCAAACCTGATGGCTCCTGGAGATTCTGTAATGATTTTAGAAAGGTTAATGAAATTTCAAAGTTTGATGCATACCCAATGCCCCGAGTAGATGAATTGTTAGAGAATATTGGGAATGCTCGCTATATTTCAACTATTGACTTAGCCAAGGGCTACTGGCAGATTCCCTTGACCCCGGGTGCCAAAGAAAAAACAGCCTTTGCAACCCCAGATGGTCTGTTTCACTACACAGTGATGCCCTTTGGCCTGCATGGTGCTCCTGCCACCTTTCAAAGGTTGATGGACCACATACTTAGACCACACAGGACGTATGCGGCAGCATATTTAGATGATGTGGTCATTCACAGTCCAGATTGGGAATCACATTTGTCTCAGCTCCAAGCGGTATTGGATTCAATACATGCAGCAGGCCTGATGGCTAATCCAACCAAATGCAATTTGGGGTTGGAAGAGGCCAAATACTTGGGCTATACAGTAGGGAGGGGTATGGTGAAACCCCAAATATCCAAGGTTGAAGCCATAAACTCTTGGCCTAGGCCTGTCAATAAAAAGCAGGTTAGGGCATTTTTAGGGTTAACTGGGTATTACCGGAGGTTTATTCCCAACTATGCTACCTTAGCGGCCCCTCTGACTGATATGACTAAGGCTACAGAACCCAATATGGTTAGATGGGGTGATACAGCAAACCGGGCTTTCCGGAGCCTACAGGAGGCGCTCTGCCGCAACCCCGTTTTAATGGTACCTGACTTTCAGAAAGAATTTATAGTCCAGACGGACGCCTCTGAGGTGGGGATCGGAGTGGTTTTGTCCCAAAGAATGGGTGATCACGAACACCCGGTGTTGTTCCTTAGCAGAAAGTTGGAATCCAATGAAATAAATTATTTGGTAGTTGAAGAAGAATGTTTGGCAGTGAAGTGGGCTTTGGACAGTCTTCGATACTATTTGTTGGGCAGGCACTTCACCCTGATCACTGACCATGCCCCCCTCACTTGGATGCATCGTTCGAAAGACAGGAATGCCCGTGTGATGAGGTGGTTTTTGAGTCTCCAACATTTTCATTTCACCCTGCAGCACAGGCCAGGGAAGGCCATGGGGAATGTTGATGGGCTGTCCCGGGTGCATGCTTTTTTGCGGCTGTCGCTCGACCTATGGGGTCGCAGCTGGGGGGGAGGATGTGGGACAAACCAAGGGGCAGGGTCATACATGGCAGACATGTCAGGCCAGGTCTGCTGCAAGGTCTGCACTCTAGGGAAGAAAACCGACCCTAGACAACTACACTCCCCAGAAACACTCAGGCAGCCTAATGTGGTCACTTGGTGCTACTTCCTCAATTATTCACCAAGTATATAAGGCGGAAAGATAGAGTCAAGCTAGAAGGTCAGGCCAGAAGCTAGTTTGATTTCTGTTTGTTATTTACGATGAGAACCTTGGAAACAATGTCAAACGGTATGACCTACGTGCCTGTTCCCTAAAACCATGTGTAGACCTATGGACTCTGTTCTATAATGATATATGTTCTGCTTAGTTAGCCTTTAAGATAACATAGTAATGACTTTCTAGCATGTATGCATGTATGTATGTATATATATATATATATATATATATATGTATGTATGAATGTATGTATGTCCAATTGCTTTGACAATACAAATGAATTGAATTGAGAGGGAGAGAGAGAGAGAGAGAGAGAGAGAGAGAGAGAGAGAGAGAGAGAGAGAGAGAGAGAGACAGACAGACTGAAAAACAGACAAACAGACACACACACACACACACACACACACACAGACATACACACACACACACAGAGCCAGCCAGCCAGCCAGCTCAGCGATGACATCACGAGCCTCTCTCAGCTGACTGCTATGACATCACAGAGCACGTACATTCCGTTGCTTGCCGTCTGACAACCACTCAGTCACTGCCAGCCAGACTGGCTGGCTGGCTGGATGTGGGGGATGCTTGCTGCTGCTGCGTACCTTAGCAAGCTTATTTGCTTGACCGGCCTTCCAACTCCTCTGCCCACATGCCCACCTATGCCCGATCTACTGTTCACCTGGTCACAGCTCCGCCCCAACAAGGCAGATTCTCCCAAAAATGGTACAAACTGATCCACGTTCCCCTCCACGGAAAGCTTTAGCCCAAAATAAGGGACAAATTCTGTAACAACATAATGGATGCCCACCCAACCTGTGACAAAACTGAGAAAAAAGAAAAACGCCAGTCCTCCTGGGGGAGGGACACACAGCCACCCTGGCTGCCCAATATGTCAGCGCCTACCACAGCCTGAGGGACACAGTGACACACGAGCACCGGCTGTAAATATAATGTAAATACTTGTTTGTTATGCATGTCATTGTATTTCAAAAAAGGAATCTGGAAATAGTAAACCTATTTTCTTTATTTGTATGTATTAAAGATCACATTTTTTTACATTTTCATTTTCTGTACTTCATTACATCTTATTGTGATTCATAATTCTATTATTTATTTTCCGTGTAGATGTATGTATGTATGTATGTATGTATGTATGTATGTATGTATGTATATGTATGTATGTCCAATTGCTTTGACAATACAAATGAATTGAATTGAGAGGGAGAGAGAGAAAGAGAGAGAGAGAGAGAGAGAGAGGAATATGAGCTCCTAAAAAACATTTGTTTTTATACATAAGCGGATTTAATTTGTCATTTACAAATGAATATATAGCACTATAAACATACACAGAAGACATGGAATAGAAATTCAGAAGAAAAAGTATTCAAAAAATAATAATTTTAAGAGAAACACAAAAAGAAGAAAGCAGAGAGACAGTTCAGGAAGAAAAGTCAGAAAAGAAAAGCTGAAGACAAGAATTGGAGGTAAGACCTTTCACCTATAGAGACAAATAATTAAACAAAAAAATATGTATTAATAAAATAAATAAGCATTCTCAGTAGTTGACTCCAATTTGAATAGAGTGACAGTAGGAGAGAGCCCAACTGCCACTGAGACTGATAGAAATCTATCGAACAGCAGTCTGACTGCAGAGCTGCCTTTTGAAATCCGATACCCTGAAGACATTCGCTCTGCACAGGCTAAGAAGGACTACAAACAAGCTGTGATGAGAGCATCTCCTGAGACCCTCATCCTAGACTACACCGGTAAAGGAGAAAACAGGGTCAAGAACAATCTACTGTTCTACACCGCCTTTCACAAAACCCTGTGCCAGACATACCCCAATAACAACAAGAGGGGCATTAGCAGAGGCAGGCAGATCTCAGTGCTGGTAGAGAAAGACACAGACAGTGTGATGCTCACTTTTAATGTATACCACAACGGGACCATCATGGTGCAGGACAGCGAGAGCAGCCTGGACCAATTATCTCTCGGCTTCCACACCTCAAAGCAGCAGACTGAGGTAGAGAAACACGAGCCAGAGCCGGCCACCCTGCAGTCTGCCCCCAGCCACACGGAGCCAGACAGTGCCCCATCTCCCACAGACTGCCCCCCTGTCTCCCCAAAACTCTCCAGCAACATTAAAACACTAAAGGAATGCCTATCAGTGCTGGAGCTGAAGTTTGCGGAGTTCAGGGACTAAAGATGCACCACAAGGCTGAGATCCATAAGCTGAGAGCAGCAGTAAGAGACCAGGAGGAGCAGAGCCAAACCCTGAGGACGGAGCTGCACAGAGCGAGGGAGGAGCTGACCAGGACACCCCAGCACAGCCAGCTGAGGAGCCTGCAGAGCCAGCTGGAGAAGCTAAGAGAGGAGCACAGAGACTGCACTGCACTGACCCCACAACACCTACAACCCCTGACGCACCCACTGACGCACCCACTGATCCACCCACACTCCCCACCACTCCTGACACCCCCACTATCACCAGACCTGCCACTAATACACAAACCCCTGAAACGCCACTCCCCTAAAACACACCCGCTGCCCCCACCACTCCCGACGCAAAACCCGGAGTGGCAGGTCAACACAGAGGTGGTCATTCTGAGCGACTCCAATGGGAAGTTCCTGGATGAGAGGCGCCTCTTCCCTGGGCGAAAAGTGAAAAAGCTTTGGTGCCCGACAGCACAGAGAGCCCTGGAGCTGCTCTCCAAGAGGAGGCTGTGCCAGGTCAAACACATCCTCATCCACACCGGCACTAACGACCTGAGTGCCCGCAGGGGCGATGTGGCCTCAGCCCTGAGACAGGTGGCAAAGAAAGCCACAGAGGAATTCCAAACTGCCAAAATCACCATCTCCACACTGCTGCCCCGCACAGACGTGCCCCTGCACATCATCCAGGCCATCAACGCAGAAGTATCCCGAAGATGTGCCCTCCTCCCCAACGTCCACCTGGCACACCACTGAGACATCCAGCCACATCACCTGTATGACCACGTCCACCTCAACAAGACGGGTGTGAGGAAGGTCCGTTTTTAGTGTTTCTCTGAACACATCCAAGCTTACCTAGGCGCTACATATTATTTTCAATTACCCGTAATTCTGATCTGTATTTTGGCTTGTTAATAGAAGTTATTGAAGTTGGACTCCTAATTCAAAATAACCAATATGTATCTCAACGTAATTTACTGACAGACATCACTCTTTATCACTTTCACTTTTGAAGGAACTGCTTTGTATTCTGTGTATTGTTTTATTGTAGTGCTGCTTCCTTTCTTGGCCAGGTTTTACTTGCAAAAGTGATTTTATTCTCAATGTAAGCTCAAAGTCAAATAGTTTAAATAAGAAAACAATGTATTGAAATGAGAACATCATGAACCTGTGTAATTGTGCTGAAGGACAAGCACTGAAAGCAGAGAGAATTTTGTGTTTGGCATTGAATAGCCTTAAAGAAAACTATGCCGTTTTTGGAAACTTTCATATTTAAGTTGAATGTAGGCAAAAACATTCCAGTCACTCTGAAGAGAGAATACAGTTTACTGTTCGAATAAGTAGCCCCTGAATTGAAGATAAAAATCAAAAGTGCTGTTCGTAATTAGTTTACACTTTTACATCAGATGTCTTGTTTTTGCGTTCCAAATTGAGGAGTTGTGGCATATAATGTAAATGAAGTTACTTCACTAGTAGTGCGATTTCTACGTTGTGTATGTGTGTTTGTATATATGAACTCATACATTTTTTAAAGATTGTATTTGGAAAACAAATTCAGGTATAGCACGTGTCCCCCTTTTGAATGGGTTCTATATATAACATTTTAAAACGAATGGTTCTGTGTAGAACGCTATGTTTGGGGGTTCTTCATGTAACCCCTTTGAAGGGGTTCTACATAGAACCATAAAGGGATCCACCAGAGCGATTACTCGAGGAACCCTTTATGGTTCTGTGCAGAACAATTTCTTCTAAGAGTGTGGAGTGTCGCCACACAATTTCTCTCAGAGGGCTTTTGACCAATGGCAATCCAATCCTGAATGACGTCACCACTATCCTGTTGTACTTTATGGGAGAGATGTATTAAGTAGTTTATAATGAGAAGAATAACAATAATCACCTGTTTTTCATAGGTTTTGTATCCATGGTCTCCTTCATATTAGGAAAGGAAGTTGATCCATAGCCTACTCAGAGACAACTGAGAGTTGGTCTCTGAGCAGCAGCACAAAGGGGTCGAGTCTCTCAATGTCCGTGTGTTGGAGATATTCCACCATATTGGTCCCAGCCTTTAAAACAATGTTAAAGAAGATGTTAAAGATATTGTAGAAATATATTGCAGAAGAGCAGAACTACAATCACACTTTTTCAATGCTATTGCTGTTTTCTACCTCCCTGGTGAGGTACCAATGCGGGAAGTTTGAGAGAGTATTTCTAAAATGTGTATGATCCAATACACACAGTTATTTAAAAAGCTGACGTCTTGTACATGCTCACCAGAACCAAGCCTAATTAAATAACACATTTAATATTAAATAAGTACATGTGCAGTAGCCACTTGGACAATTACAGATCCCCAGGTCAAAACACAACAGAAAGACATGGAAGATCGTATTTTCAAATCACATCTGTGGCCCCCATAACTGTAATTTGGTATTAGTGGGTCAAAGGATTTATTTGGTTCAAGTGATAATAAGATCATATTTTGAAATGAAACACTACAGGATGTCATATTTAAAATGACTGTGAGTACCTTTCTTTAGTGACGGTTCTGAGGGGGGCAGGGATTAGTTGAGTGTGCTAATTGGAGCTGTGAAGTGTGCAGAGAAAATACAAATGTTTTCTTTTAATATGAAAACAAAGAACTTTTTTTTAACACCGACCTGGGATTGTGTTTCTTTCCAAGTTTCCTTATTGTTTCTGAGAAGAGACTGTTCACTTGCAAAGTGAACTGGACCCGTGTGACTCGCAGGTAAGGAGAGCCCGTGTTGAACTAAGATGGCTACAGTGAGTTTTCCTGGACAAAGCTCGGGCAAAGGATAGCGCAGAGTGCACCTGCACCTGAGATTGTGTTGAGAAGCTTTGTGATAAGAGCAGGTAAAGAGGGAAAAGAAACACAAGTATTTTCTTTGTTTGAAGAACACATTTTGTTTTAACTGAAACGGGACTACAACTTTTGAAAGGGAAATAGTTGCTAGTGCACTGTATTTTTATTGAGTTTATTAGAAGAAAAAAGCTTATATTTTGGACAGAACGAACTCGTTTGGCATGCAACTAGCAGCAAACGATGTGAAGCAAACAAAACAGTTAGCAAGTTAGCAAGTTAGCAAGTTACAGTCTGTCCTAGGTCCGGGGGTGCTTATGGTTGTTTATGGGTTCCCTTACCTTAGCCAGTGTCATGTACGGGTGTCCGTACCTTACTGGAGTGTTTGTTTTTATTATAATATATATACATAAAATAATATATAATAATGTAATATTTCAGATAAATCGTCACAGTGAGTGACACCAGCATTATTGGTTTTTTGAGAAATAAAAAAACAGAATGTAGAGAAGAAAATGTTGGAAGGAAGTTGGGAGAAAGACTGGTCTCCGAAGGAGCACCGGGACTGGTGGAAGCAACAACAACCAGATAAGACAGAGAAAGGAATTGTGATATTGTGTCAGGTTGGTGAGAATCAAGAAAAGAAAATAACAGAAATGGAAGATCATCATAAACAGTAATGTGAATTGAGAGAAGAAGTTGTGAAAAATACGATAGAATTAATAGAACTACAAGGCAAATTAGAAGGGCAAGAAAAGTGGTCAGAAAAGGTGAAGGTGTAGGTGCGCGATGTGCTGCCGTGTTAGCAGCGCGTCGCGACACAGATCACTCCGAGGACGACAGGCCCGATTGGGATGATTTAGATCGCAAAGCATGGGAATATGAAAAAGGAGGTTTTGCTAGCGCTCCTCCCCCATATAATCCGGAATATAAATCAATCACTGATTTTGGTTATAATAATACATTGTATCCAGATCTGACCGCTCTGAAAACGGTCCCAGCTGCACCCATGCAAGTCAAAACTAGACAGAGTAAAGAGGAAGGTCAATCAATAGTCTATACGACTAAAACCCATGTCCCCTTCTCCCCAGGAGAAAAAGAAATGATATGGGTGTCCCTCCCAAAATTAAAACCAAACCAGGGTAACACAACTTTTTGGGATATTCTAGATGAAAAGATGGTTATTCACCTCCTTCACCCGCACGATGTACACATCATCGTGAAGGCTAAATGTCCGCCCAACATTTGGATACAGTTACTACGAGAATATCAGACCGGGGAGTGGGCTAATGTAGCCTCTACAGATGAGGAGGAAATAACAGAACTTTTTCACAATGGATCAAGAAAACTGAGATAGTGAAATAATGAAATAATCGAGTGGGATTATTTGACATTTTATTCTAAATAATCATAAGCTTAAATAATAAGTTATAAGGGCTGTTTGAGACACTGCAGGGTCAATAAAACATGCCACAGATCGGATATCTGAATTATCTTTAGATATCAATGTGTATGTGCTTTGTGTGTTTATGAATATGTATAGTTTGAAGGTGATATAAGGTAAATGTCTATGTTTTGGCAATCATTTTAGAATTATATTTAAAAATGTAACAACAGATTTATCATATTCATGAGGATCTTTGGCTCTATACAGAGTGCCTCAAGCATCAGAAATCAGAAAGAAAGACTATTATAAGAAAAGTAATCCAAAATATACATTGAATAAACAGATGGATAATAATAGTAATACATAAATAGTCATGGTGTCTCCACAAGAAGAACCAGAATTTGTTTGTTAAACATCATGTTATGGACAAGCTCTGTCAAAAGTCAAATTCAAGGAAACGAAAGGCTAGAAGAGAGCCTGGTGCAGCCCTGACAGCCTGTGAAAGCAGGAGAATGTAAACAGTCTGGTGACATGTTACAGTCTTTCAGAAAATGTTTGGTTATTGGTGCCTAGCATATAATACCTGAAATGAAAGTCAAAGTAGACCATGGTTTTAAGATGAGTGATGTAGGAAAAGGGTAAGATACCGCAGAAGTATAAGATTACAACTATAGAATAAGTAAGCTCAAGTAATATAAAATGCTTTACAGGAGAAAAGTAAGAATGGAAAGGAAGAGTAAAAGAGAAGGTGTCCTAGGATTATGGGAATCATTATTGAGATCAATGGCCTATTGGCTAATATTTTGTTAGGTACATATATGACTTCAATAAACGAATAATGGAGTGACATCTGTATAAATATAAATAAAACATATTGATAAAAAAACCTGAATACATTTCTTGTAAGAAATTAAGAATAGGAGAAAGAATAGCTGTTAGAATGCAGAGCAATGTTAACCAAAGTTGAAGAGGGTTTGAGTAAGTTGACGAGGGTCTGAGTAAGTTGATAAGGCTTGGGAAGCAGGAAAAGGTGAGTTTGATGTGTGTGAGACAAATGTGCTGCCACTTTTAGCACAGAGAGCTTCTGATGGTGATTGAATGAAACGTGGGAAAATAAATAAACTTGATGTAGGATAAATGAATAAATAATTGAATGAGATATGAGCCGCAGAGACCTCCCACATTGGAAAGTGGACTACAGCAGATAATCCTCTCCTCTCCCAGGGCAGGGTGATTAAGTGGGGACGCGTGTGAAGAGTGCAGGTGGACCCAGGTGAGTTGTGAAAGAAAGAAGAAACAAAAATAATAAGGCACGCGTGCAAACAATCAAAATAATATTAAGTGAATAACAAATTAAACAATAAAGTGAAAGATAATCAACACACAAAATAATGGCAATATAGAACCAAACAAAATACACAAGCCATATTGCATAAAGTGAAGTGAAATATAAATATAATAAGTAATGGTGATTAAGGAGCTAATTAACACCGTCCGTGACATTTACATTGGTTGGGTGTGTGGATACCAGTAATAATTTTTGTTTTATTGAAATACAAAATAATTCTATTTTTCCGAAGTGCTGAACTTTAATACAGTCTAGAAAGATTAATATTTTTTGTCTTGGGCTATATTATTATTACCATAGTTTTTCTATTGTATAAGTATCTTGGAGTAGAGGCATAGGTGGGCATGTGGGCAGAGGAGTAGGAAGGCCGGTCAAGCAAATAAGCTTGCTAAGGTACGCAGCAGCAGCAAGCAGCCCCCACATCCAGCCAGCCAGCCAGTCTGGCTGGCAGTGACTGAGTGGTTGACAGACGGCAAGCAACGGAATGTACGTGCTCTGTGATGTCATAGCAGTCAGCTGAGAGAGGCTCGTGATGTCATCGCTGAGCTGGCTGGCTGGCTGGCTGGCTGGCGGGCTGGCTGGCTCTGTGTGTGTGTGTGTTTGTGTGTGTGTCTGTTTTTCTGTTTGTCAGTCTGTCTGTCTGTCTCTCTCTCTCTCTCTCTCCCTCTCAATTCATTTGTATTGTCAAAAGCAATTGGACATACATACATTCATACATATATATATATATATATATATATATATATATATATATATATATACATGCATACATACATGCTAGAAAGTCATTACTATGTTATCTTAAAGGCTAACTAAGCAGAACATATATCATTATCGAACAGAGTTCATAGGTCTATACATGGTATTAGTGAACAGGCACGTAGGTCATTCTGTTTGACATTGTCTCCAAGGTTCTCATTGTAAATAACAAAGAGAAATCAAACTACCTTATGGCCTCCTGACCTTCTAGCTTGACCTTATCTTTCTTAAGTATACAAGAGAGAAAAACAGTTGTGAGAAAAGAATTTCTAACTTTCCTTCCACACATACATACATACATACATACATACATACATACATACAAACCAGAGGCATGCAAAAAAATATAAAGAGGAAGAAAATGTTGTATAGCACATACAAAAGGGATGGTGATGAAACAAAATACATAGAATATGTTGAGCTGCAAAGAGATCTTAAGAAAGGGATCAGGAAAGCAAAGAGGGAAATAGAAAGAAACATAGCTCTTGGAGCTACAACCAATGCAATGAGCTTTTTTCAAAATTACAACAGCAAGCGGTCAATTAAGGAGGAGGTGAAACAGATAAAGGGCAAAAATGGAGGTATCTTGGAAAATGAACAAGATGTGGCAAATATTCTAAATGAGTATTTCACAGAGGTTTTTACAAAAGAAAAAACAGATGACATGCCACAGGTTGACAATCAATCCAGTCAAACCCTAAGAGAGATCAGGATAAATGAGGAGGAGGTACTAAAGGGACTAGCAGAATTAAAATCAAACAAATCACCTGGGCCAGATGGGATATTTCCAACAGTACTTAAAGAAATGAGGGAAATTATGTATAGGCCGTTAACTCGATTATTTCAAATGACACTTAGAACAGGGGATGTTCCCACTGACTGGAAGACAGCAAATTTCATACCAATCCACAAGAAAGGGGACAAAACTGAGCCAGGAAATTACAGACCAATCAGTCTCACCTGCATCACCTGTAAAATGTTGGAAAAAATGATTAGACAGAAAATAGAGGAGCATCTCAATGAAAACCATATTCTTGGAGATAGTCAACATGGGTTTAGACGAGGCAGATCATGTCTTACTAACTTAATACATTTTTTTGAACATGCAACTGCAGCTGTAGATCACGTGAAAGCATATGATATGATATACTTAGATTTCCAAAAAGCTTTTGATAAGGTTCCACACCAAAGACTGATCCTCAAATTGGAAGCTGTAGGCATTCAGGGTCATGTAAGTAGATGGATTATGAACTGGTTGATGTATAGGAAACAGATTAGAGGAGTCACTTCTAACTGGAGTGAGGTTGTTAGTGGAGTTCCACAGGGATCAGTACTAGGGCCTTTGCTTTTTCTAATCTATATTAATGATCTGGACTCTGGGATACTTAGCAACCTTGTCAAATTTGCAGATGATACTAAAATAGGTGGCTTAGCAGATACAATCTTGGCAGCACATGCTATTCAGAGGAACTTAGATAAATTCAGTTGTGGGCTGACACCTGGCAAATGAAATTCAATGTGGACAAGTGCAAGGTAATACATGCAGTAAAACAAAAATGTCCACTATAATTACACTATGGGAGGTACAGATCTAGATGAAGTAATGCATGAGAAAGACCTAGGAATCTATGTGGATTCACTTTCTCCATCCAAACAATGTGGGGAAGCAATACAAAAGGCATACAGAATGCTAGGGTATATCGTCAAAAGTGTAGAATTTAAGTAATGTTAAGACTGTACAATGCGCTAGACCTCATCTGGAATACTGTGTACAGTTCTGGGCACCACACTTCAAGAAGGATATTGCTGCTTTAGAGACAGTTCAGAGGAGAGCAACCAGACTTATTCCAGGTCTGAAGGGAAAGTCCTACTCGGAGAGACTGAGGGAACTGAACCTTTTCACCCTGGAACAGAGGAGATTACGTGGGGACTTGATCCAAGTCTTCAAAATCATGAAAGGTTCCTCAAACCAGAGGAGCTTTTCCAGATCAGCAGGGACACACGCACCAGGGGACAACAAATGGAAATTGGGCTTCAAGGCATTCAAGATGGAAAGTGGTAGAAGCTGAAAGTTTGGGAACATTTAAAAATAGACTGGATAGGATCCATGGATCACTTAGATATTAATGGACACCAAACGAGCATGATGGGTCGAATGGCCTCCTCTCGTTTGTAAACTTTCTTATGTTCTTATGTTCTTATGAATGTTCCCTAAGCATATTTCAAATGTTCCCTAATTTATGTTACAAATGTGCCTTAGCACCTCTCTCTCTCTCTCTCTCTCTCTCTCTCTGTCTCAATTCAGTGCATTTGTATTGTCAAAGCAATTGGACATGCATACATACATACATACATACATATATATGGAAAATAAACAATATGTGTACATCTCTGCATTAATGGTGCCCTAACAGATGTGCAAGTTACATGACAGACAGACAGACAGACACTCACACACACTTTCACACACACACACACACACACACTTTCACAGACAGACAGACAGACAGACAGACACACACACACACACTTGTATACCTGACACGTATAGAAGACTGGATAGGGAGATATAAATAGCAATGGGGAGACTCTTGTACTTGGTGTGGCTCTATCCATATAGTGGGGCCAGCAGCCACTTAGCAGGTGTAGCAATAGAAGCTCAGCCTGGGGAGACTGGATTTAGCATTTCCTCTCCATTTTGATAAGTATCCTTAATCATTTCTGCAAAATACTTCTATGATACCTATGTATGTTTTTTACTTGTACTATATTATACTATCAAGTATCAGTGTACACATACAATGTGACCTGTTACATTAATACAGAGGCCACGGAAGGCCAGATCAGTAACAGCCACTGTCCCCTGATATTACACTTTTTTACAATCACTTTGGCACTCATTTCAGAACCTTGATGTCATTTTTCAAAACTCTAGACACTAAACTCACACCCGATGATCAAAATGCACATTTTTCAATTGCTTGGATACAATACACATCAACCTCAGATCATTTGTTCATTGAACTAAAATGATACAACTTAACGTCAAAGTATTACCATTTCAAAATGCAATTCACACATTACATCTGAGATCACTGTCTATTCATTTCATTACAAAGATCTAACTATCAATTGATACAGCTGCTCAAAATGATAAGTGACTGTTGCATTACTCTTAATTCATAGTTTTATGGAAACTGACGAACAGTATTCCATGTTTCGATCATGAAAGTTTCAGGATAATGAGATCCATTGACACCAATAACCGAGGAGCATGAACCAGTTGAACTACATTATCTATGGATGTAATATTTCATCATCATTCATCATCATGTAGCACTTTTCCACACCATGTTTTCAGTGTGGAAGGAAAGTTAGAAATTCTTTCTCTAATACCTGTTTTTCTCTCTTGTATACTTAAGAAAGATAAGGTCAAGCTAGAAGGTCAGGCCAGAAGGTAGTTTGATTTCTGCTTGTTATTTACGATGAGAATCTTGGAGACAATGCCAAACAGTATGATTGAAGTGCCTGCTCCCTAATCCATGTGTTGATCTATGAACTCTGTCCTATAATGATATAAATTCTGCTTAGCTAACTTTTAAGATAACATAGTAATGACTTTCTGATTATAACCAGCTCTTTGATTTTTGTGTATAAAAGCTCTGACTGTTAAAATGAAGGCAGAGCGACTTTGGGATCTTCTTGAGTCACTGTTCCTCTCCACGCTGCGTGTATTAAAGGCATTGCAACTAACGCTCCAACCTGGTTGAAGATGATTGTTCTTCCACATCAGATTTGACATTACTGTATGTATGCAGGCCCTTGTAATTGCTATTCCAATACTGCCAACTGGTTAATGATGATTGATTTCACATTGTGGTACGAGTATCGAGTGAAATGAGTGCTATCCACCCGAGCAACACAGTGATAACATGGAGCCGGCAGGTCATCCAGGTCACAATAGAGGTCAAGCAGTGGGAGGAGGAAGACGTGGTGGTCAAAGGAATGGAAGGGGACATGCACCCCTTCTGAGAGGTGGTCGTGGGCCTCGTCATAGAGGAGGGCTTAGGCCTCACCAGAGAGGCAGCCATGGGCCTCATTTGAGAGGTGTTGGGGGAACGTGGTAGAGGACAAGGCCACGGACCAGACAGCGGCAGCAACAGCAAATAGTGTCCAGTGAAATCCGAGAAATAGTTGTAGAACATGTTGTAAATCATGGCATGACCATGACTGAGGCAGCTACAATGATTCAATCAAACCTCAGAATCAACTCAGGATCAACTGTGGCCTCAATCATCAGAAATGTCCGTACTGAGAAGCGGCAAGTCTTCAGCATGCACTAAACATTAGGCTACTCTCAATTGTCAAATGACTGTATACTGCATACCAATGTGTAGCACAGAGTATAGTGTGCCTTTTGAAAGAAATGCAGACAGAGTGAAGCAGCTGATGACTGAGTATGTTCAGGTATGTTCAGTTTCAAGATGCCTCTTGTGAAAAATGGTTGTGAGAACCTGAACCTGAACACAGGGCTGATGGAAATTTAGAAGTACAGTAATCAATCCTTTGTTTTGCTTTTTACACTAAGCCAGGTGAGGAACACTGCAGTTGACATTTTACTGTAGTTTTGTTCGTTTTTGTAGCTAATTATTTTTGCATGGATTCAAAGAAACCTATGGTGTGATTTGATTGTATTGCATCAATACATTTCAGATTTTGTTCAATGATTCCACTGTGTCTGTAGTATTCTCTCTACTAGTCCTTTTACAGTGATGTATTTATGTGTAGTACCATAATGAAACATGTATCACATATTTTGTACTACAATATTTAATGATTGTACGAACAACTACACAGTGAAACTATCGGTATCTTCTGTGTTACTATGTTACTATGGTATTTCATGATAAATGAGTTATTTGAACCAACAAGTCTGCAAGTGCTAGGTTTCTATAAAGATATGAATGCACAATGCAATGTTTTGAACATTGGACAGCCTGTGTTACAAGTGATGACCGTTTTGAGTTTTGTGTCTAGAGTTTTGAAAAATGACATCAAGGTTCTGAAATTAGTGACAAAGTGATTGTAAAAAACTGTATATTCATCCTATTTAATGTGCTCTTTTAAAATGTACTTTTCTTTTTTATGTTGCCATTTCTGTTCTACCAATGTTTCAGTTGTTAGCCAAAGATTGACAGAGTACATCTCATACACACAGGCCAGACAGCAAAGATTTCTTTTTGAAATTCAATTACAAATGCTGCATGAACTCATCAATACGATTAGAGCTCCTGAAAGCAATATAACTAACTCACTCTACAGCATCTCATTAGCAGTGAAAAGAAACCAAGAAAGTTGGGACAGTCGACTGTTTACCACTATGTAACATCACCTTTTCTTTTAATAACACTTATTAAGCACTTGGGCACTGAAGACACCACTTGGTTAAGTTTAGCAAGCGGGATTTTCCCCCATTCATCCATTATGCATTTCCTCAGCTGCGCAACTGCACAGGGCCTTCGTTGTCTTAATTTGCACTTCATAGTGCGCCACACATTCTCAATTCGGAGACAGGTCAGGACTGCAGGCAGGCCATGCTAGCACCCGCACTCTCTGCCTATGCAACCATGCGCTTGAAATCTGGGCAGAATGTGGTTTGGCGTTATCCTGCTGAAAAATGCAGGTACGTCCCTGGAAAAGATGATGTCTGGATGGCAGCATATGTTGCTCCAAAATGTGTACACCTCTTTCTGCAAAAATGGTGCCCTCACAGATGTGCGAGTTACATGACAGACACTCATACACACTGTCACACCCATACACACACAAACACACACTTTCACAGACAGACACACGCACACACACACACACACACACACACACTTTCACAGACAGACAGACAGACACACACACTTTCACACACAATCACTTTCACAGACAGACACACACACACACTTTCACACAGAGACAGACACACACACACTTACATACATACATACATACATACATACAGTGAGGGAAAAAAGTATTTGATCCCCTGCTGATTTTGTACGTTTGCCCACTGACAAAGAAATGATCAGTCTATAATTTTAATGGTAGGTGTATTTTAGCAGTGAGAGACAGAATAACAACAAGAAAATCCAGAAAAACGCATTTCAAAAAAGTTATAAATTGATTTGCATGTTAATGAGGGAAATAAGTATTTGATCCCCTATCAATCAGCAAGATTTCTGGCTCCCAGGTGTCTTTCATACAGGTAACGAGCTGAGATTAGGAGCACTCTCTTAAAGGGAGTGCTCCTAATCTCAGCTCGTTACCTGTATAAAAGACACTTGTCCACAGAAGCAATCAATCAATCAGATTCCAAACTCTCCACCATGGCCAAAGAGCTGTCCAAGGATGTCAGGGACAAGATTGTAGACCTACACAAGACTGGAATGGGCTACAAGACCATCACCAAGCAGCTTGGTGAGAAGGTGACAACAGTTGGTGCGATTATTCGCAAATGGAAGAAACACAAAATAACTGTCAGTCTCCCTCAGTCTGGGGCTCCATGCAAGATCTCACCTCGTGGAGTTTCAATGATCATGAGAACGGTGAGGAATCAGCCCAGAACTACATGGGAGGATCTTGTTAATGATCTCAAGGTAGCTGGGACCATAGTCACCAAGAAAACAATTGGTAACACACTATGCCGTGAAGGACTGAAATCCTGCAGCGCCCGCAAGGTCCCCCTGCTCAAGAAAGCACATGTACAGACCCGTCTGAAGTTTGCCAATGAACATCTGAATGATTCAGAGGAGAACTGGGTGAAAGTGGTCTCAGATGAGACCAAAATCAAGCTCTTTGCCATCAACTCAACTCGCCGTGTTTGGAGGAGGAGGAATGACCCCAAGAACACCATTCCCACCATCAAACATGGAGGTGGAAACATTATGCTTTGGGGCTGTTTTTCTGCTAAGGGGACAGGACAACTGCACCGCATCAAAGGGACGATGGACGGGGCCATGTACCGTCAAATCATGGGTGAGAACCCTAAGCCAGGGCATTGAAAATGGGTCAAATACTTATTTCCCTCATTAACATGCAAATCAATTTTATAACTTTTTTGAAATGCATTTTTCTGGATTTTCTTGTTGTTATTCTGTCTCTCACTGCTAAAATACACCTACCATTAAAATTATAGACTGATCATTTCTTTGTCAGTGGGCAAACGTACAAAATCAGCAGGGGATCAATTACTTTTTTCCCCCACTGTACATACATATATATGGAAAAGAAACATTACAAGTATAAATCACAATAAGATGTAATAAAGTACAGATAAACAAAGTGTAATAAAATGTGATCTGTTTGAAAATGCAGGGACGTCACTGGAAAAGATGATGTCTGGATGGCAGCATATGTTGCTCCAAAATGTGTACATCTCTTCTGCAAAAATGGTGCCCTCACAGATGTGCGAGTTACATGACAGACAGACAGACAGACACTCACACACACTGTCACACCCACACACACACTTTCACAGAGAGACATATACACACACACACACACACTATCACACAGAGACAGGCACACACACGTACAGACACACACACTAACTTTCACACAGAGACAGACACACACACACACACACACACACACACACACACACATACATATGGAAAAGAAACAATACTTTTATAAATCACAATAAGATGTAATAAAGTACAGAAAAACTAAATGTAAGAAAATGTGATCTTTAATACACACAAATATGTATGGCTGGTCGGATGCGTCTTGGACTCGGGTTCCTCTTCATTACGTATAACGCTTTTGCCTTTTGCTAAAGCTTTCCGTGGAGGGGATCGTGGGTGAGTTTGTACCATTCTTGGGGGGCTCTGCCTTGTTGGGGCGGAGCTGTGATCCAGGTGAACAGCAGATCGGGCATAGGTGGGCATGTGGGCAGAGGAGTAGGAAGGCCGGTCAAGCAAATAAGCTTGCTAAGGTACACAGCAGCAGCAAGCAGCCCCCCCATCCAGCCAGCCAGCCAGTCTGGCTGGCAGTGACTGAGTGGTTGACAGACGGCAAGCAACGGAATGTACGTGCTCTGTGATGTCATAGCAGTCAGCTGAGAGAGGCTCGTGATGTCATCGCTGAGCTGGCTGGCTGGCTGGCTCTGTGTGTGTGTGTGTCTGTGTCTGTCTGTTTTTCTGTTTGTCAGTCTGTCTGTCTGTCTCTCTCTCTCTCTCTCTCTCTCTCTCAATTCAATTCATTTGTATTGTCAAAGCAATTGGACATACATACATACATACATACATATATGTAGCGTAAGGTACACTTATACATTTCAATTAAAGAAGTGAATTCATAGTATCACCTTATCACGAATCCTGGAGTCTTGTAGAACTCAATTTCTGTAATAATTGGACGCAGACACCAATTCCAAAGATATAAATTGTCAAATTTATTTAAAAACAAAGACTAAATGTAGCACTACACTAATTATACAAAAGGGAAAAACTAATTAAAATTCAACTCTAGATCAACAAATCAAAGACAAATCACTTCCGTGACCAAATCAAAGACCATGGGATCCCATAGGATAACACACAAATCGTTAAACAAAAAAGGTTATAAACACATTGACTACAATACCGGTTAGTAATTCTAGGAATCACTAAGAAACAGTTGAAAGTGCTAAATTGCAGTTTCAGAAGATGAAAAAAAACTGTAACTGATGGGATATGTAGTACTTTATACTCGAGTGGTCTATGCGATTACACCCTGTTGGTGTTATTAAGAACGCCAAGTACCAGAATGCAGAGCGGGACTGTTTTTTGTGCCGTGACTTGTCGGGGGAAAAAGGCGCAGAAAAAACGGACGAGAAGGTGAAGGTAGTATGGCGGTGATGCACGCATTGGTGAAGTGGGAAAGCGGGGTCGACAAAGACTCTTACAGCGTGATTCCCACTGCTTGCTTTCGCAATTTTGATTTATTCAGCATTGCTGATGATGACGAAGAGACGACTCGAAACTTCAGAGCAGAGTGGAGAGACACGAACAAACCTCCAAAAGGTGGATGGCCTGTCCATGAAGCGCAGATCATTATGACTGGTAACAATGTTTATTTAAAAAAAAAACATTAAAGTCTTTACATGCTATTTGATATATACAATCACAGTATATTTGAAATGAATGTTTAAGTTATTAATGTGTTGTACTTCTAACATACTCTTATAACATGGTAGGTGGTGGTGAGGGCGCTAAAAACTCGTCATACTTGACTGGCATTTGTAAGAACGATTTATTGTGTGTTGTGCTTTACAATAAAATCCCCCAAATCACAAAATAAATTAAACCAGATATAATTTAACTTCAGTTTTGATTCAGTGTTGGCTGTTCATCTTAATTTGTATGGTCAAAGCACAGTATTTTTATGACAAATAAATATAATCCCCAAATATCTGTGGACATAATGCAGGGTTTTATTTATTTTATTTTTATTTTAGGAAAAGAAGGCGAACTAAGAAGAAAACTTAATGACCTAACAAAAATGCCCTCTCCTAAAATGAAGAGAGTACCTAAACCAAACAAAAAACTTCAAATTTCAGATGATAGTGACCTTGATGAACCACAGTTACCGGTGAGATAATTACTGCAAATATTAAATAAATGTATTGCAGGATTGTTTTTTTTTTAATCATTTTCATATATATATATATATATATATATTCATTTTAAACTCTTTTCCTCTCTGAATACAGCACAAAATAAGAAAGAAAACCGATGGAGCTTCAAGAATTAGATCCCGTCATATTCTACAGACATTTAAAGAGTCCAGTGAAGTTGAGCTACAGCAAAAAGTTAAGCAGCTCGAAAAGGAAAACACTTAAAAAGACTTAAAAATGAAAACCAATGTCTTCGAAACCGTATGGTTGATGGTAAGTTTTTTTATTTATAGCAAGTAATTCCTTACCTTGATAAATGTTATTCTTCAGTAATTTAGATTCCAGAGTAATGTATTATAGTTGATCATACTGAAGTAATCTAGAACCACAATACAGACTCTTAATGTGCACTGTCTAATAGTTTAATAATACTGATTATTAAATAAAGTTTTTCAACATAACTTCATAATCCTACATTAATGACTATATGCATTACATTAGACCTGGTAATTCTTGTATTTTATCTCTTCTATTTTTTTCGTAGCTAATGTTAATGACCCACAAAAAGGTCAGTTTGCCAATAACATAGAGCAAGTCTCTCAAGTATAATTGCAGGCATTGATGGTTTTGTTTTCACTTTGTATTAAATATATTACTAGAAATGATTATCATTTAATACTAAGGTTTTTTTCTCCAGAGATTCCAGACCTTTTGGACAATCTGAAAAAAATTGTAACAAAAGCCACATTTATCAGCAATGAAGACAAAAGTGTGTCACCATCAAGTGGTTCTGACAGCCCCACAGCAAATTGTTCTGAATCTGACAAAGAATCACCAAAACAGGTATAACACTCTTGGTCTACAATATTACAAAGACAAGGTAAAAATATATATATTGAAAACAAATATTGGTTGTAAACAATCTAATGATGCTACATTATCAGTTATATTCATAGTTATAGTTGATAATAAGAATGTAATTGAATTATGGGTGTCACAGATTCACTGACTTTATTATGTCTGTAAATTAATAAACTTAGAATTGAGACATACTGTGGTCTTTAATAACACATTTCTGTAACAAAATCACAGCCTTACTGATAATGTCTGAGTATTCCACTTAACATAATATAAGAATAGTTTGGGGATAAACTTGTTTTTTATTTACCATTGTCTTTTAGGTGGAAATATTCCCAGGCACTGGAGTTTACATTGACAAACTGTCCTGGATCCTTGCAGAGAGGTGCAGCACGAATACGTCATATGCAAGAACCCTGACGGTTGCTGTCTTTGACTTTCCAACATTATTAAAGAGCAATCTTCGTGGTGGTGGCAGCAAGAGAGATCCAACTTCGGAGAAAAAGACACCTCTGGATCGCTTAAAGGTGGAAGCCATATATGGTATGTAAATGCTGTTGTACAAAATTTCTAACTCTCCTTTTTAACTGTATAGAACACAAAGGGTTAGCATTTGAAATGTTCCTTTGGCCTTTGTTTTAGTTTCAGAGACTAGAGTTAATTTATTAATAAATAATAATACCTTACATGTAGCAGCTGGAAAGATCCCAAAGTGCTCTACAGACTCCCTTCACCCACCACCCTCTGGGGTGCAGCCATTTTGTACCAGCAGATTACTACACAGCAGTAAAGGTGGAGTCATAACAAATTTGTTAGACCTGATTGAGGGAAGCCTGACTTAGAATTCAGCCACGTCACTCTTTCAACAACACCTTGTAAATCACCTTGGATTAATGCTTCAGACATATTAATACATAATAATAATGAATAGTGCCATGGGATCCTTGACAATATAAACTTTCATGTCTCATTTAAATTTGACTTTTGAGCAAATACTTCACATTTCAGTCCAGTTGTGCCACATCAATGTAATGCTTAAGCAAGGTATTAATGGAGAAAAGACTGCCTTTGCATAGCTGCTTCGCCAAGTACAGATTTTACTATGAACTAGTGTAAGACAAGTTTAAGAGCATACACCAAAACGTTTAAATACACCCACACACAAAAATGTTGATTTACTGTGGCAATATGTAACTAATGAACCCTTCTCAAAGATATGTGGTATGTTTATTAAAAGATTTTTATATATCTATGTGCAAGTCATTAAATCTATGTGATACATGTTTTTTAGGGGCTACCTTGAAAAAATTGCCCAGTAACCCAAAGAGTGTAATTGGTGGTGCAATTAACAGCAAGATAAATGAACTACGACACAGAATGAAACCAGAGTGAAGATTTGAAGAACCAGATCTGTATTTTTTGTTTAGTTTTCAACAGGGTTGGGGTCAATTCCAATTCAATTTTTAATTCCCTTTTCAATTCAATTCCAATAAAGAATATTCTGTGAATGCAAAAAGTAATTGCAATTTTGAATTGATTTGTAGGAGGAATTGGAATTGAAAAACAGGAATTGACCCCAACCATGGTTTTCAGTGAGTGTTGTACAAATTGATAGGTCAGGGTTTCTGTAAAAACTTAATAGAGGCCAGCAGGCGTGCACGATCTGGGAAAAACTGCTCCACTACAACAGACCTCTTTCCCTTCGTTTTCTCTAAAAACCTCCTGATATCCTTCACTGCAGCTCTGACTCACCGAGGACGAGGAGGCGAGAGAGGAATCCGTGAAGCCGCCCTCACTGTCACTCCGAGCCCGAGGCGTCCCCGGTGGCTGCCGCGATGCTCCAGCGTGTAGCCGGACCTTTCCCCACCAAGCCGCTCGCTACCCCAGCTTCACTACTGTGCCACCACTTCTTTTACTGCCACTATTTACCAACACCGTCCGTGCTCCCTCCCAGCACCTTCTTAGTGCGTTTTTTCCACCCGGCGCCTCGGCTTGTACCGCCGAGCCTGGCCCTGCCTCCTCCTCGGCTACACCCTGTGTGTCTGTCCGCCCGTCTGCTGGCTGCTGAGGTTGTTCCTCGTCACTAACCAGCGCCCCGTGCACCGCCTCAACACCATCTCCCCCCGGCGTCTCGGTCGTCACTATCCCCCGCTGCCTCGACCCCGTCCCCCAGCTGTGCGTCATCGCCTCCGGGCAGCTCTTCCCCCGTCACGGCATCAGTGGTACCATCGGTCCGACCGGCGACTGTCTCCTCCGCCGGGGCTCGATCTCTGTCTGCCCGCTGCATCTGTGGCTGCGGGCCGGTGTCTCTATTCCTCCCCGCGTCGCCCCGCTCCTCCTCCCGCTCCCTGTCCTGTTCGGGACAGTTCCTCACGACATGCCCCTCGCTCCCACACCTGAAACACTTCATGGACTCCGAAGTAGCGAACACGACGTAGTCGGTATTGTCGATCTTAAATTTAAAAATGACATTAAGATCCTCATTGATGTTATTGAGGATCATATACAGCTGCCTTCGGAAGGACACGACGTGTTTCAGTTGCGGGGCTTTGCAGCCCAGCGGGACCCTCTTAATGCCGGACATCAGCTGCCCGAGCCGGTGCGGATGAACGGAGGGACGTTAGACAGCGTTACCTTCCGGGCAGGAGCAGCGAGCGGCAACACCGGGGTGAAAGTGTCGTCTAACACTGTGCCATTAGCCACTAGCTGATTGACCAGATCAGTGGTTTTTAAGAAGATAACAATGGCAGCAGACTTGATATTTTCACACCCTGCTACCTCCCCAACCGCTAACACACACTGCTCTAGGGGGCAGAACTGCACCGGAGCGATCTTGACTCCATGGCGTCGGGTCAGTTTTTCAAAAGACGCATTCAGGGGGTCCGACCCCCCGACCCGGGAAGAACTACCGGTACTCCCCACTCCCCTCCCCTGTTCCCCCACAATAAGAAAAGCACTGAAAACAGAAGACAAAATAAACAAACTGAAAAAAGTAAAGCAACAAAAAAACGCAGCCAAAGGACAGAGCTCTCAGCAGCACTCCCGCTCACTGCAGACCCCTCCCACACACTCCCAGCTGAGAGAGAGAGAGAGAGAGAGAGAGAGAGAGTGTTAGTGTCTGTCTGTCTCTCTCTCTCTGTAGATGCATCACAGGGAACATATGTAACAATCTCTCTTTTTGTTTACCAAAAATGAGAATGAACGTATTTCAAGTGGGTGTTGCCTTGGTTGGAAACGTTTTAAGATTATTTATGAAGTGTAAAGTGGATTTGTCTCAGTTCTCCGTAGTTTTCAATGTATGTGCCATTCAGTAGCGTTCATGTTACAGATGTGCCCTATGCAGTGGTAGGGTCAATAAAATGTCAGTAAAACTTTATTTTAGCAATTATGGAGGGGAAGAACTGCAAATAGAGGGTCCCCACTAATTATCTAACTTACCAACAACGTTTCAAATTAGGTCTTGCGAAGCTGCCAAATAATGCTGTATAATCGTATGTGTCTTCATACACCGGCTGCTATAGTCTGATAGCTTTGATTATATATATATATTTTCTCGTGAACCACAAATGCTATTTGCTTGATTTTTACAGAGTATGTTATAAATACCATTCTTATGAAGCCTGACAAATTGTATGCTGTAATTATGAATATTTTCAAATCATTTGTTTGTTTTTCCTAACATGTTACAAATTTTCCCTATGTGAAAGATGCATTATATCTTAATGACGTCTAAACAATTAAAGATATACAGATTATTATTTTCGGTAAAGTTATAACACATTGCTATTAACTATGTGTGTCAGTAAAAGTTTAAAAAATCCTAACAATTTTTTATTGATCCTGCAAAATAAGTGTTTAGGGAACATTTGTAACATAGTTAGGGTTAGCCATTAGGTAAGGGTTACATCTTCAGCAGTAAGTTTATTCATGTTAATTATTCTCATCAATGTTAAAGAACAATAAGTTATATCATGTGTGTCGATAAAATGCTGATATTCCATAACGTTTGCTTGTGTATTCTGCAAAACACATATTTAGGGAACATTTGTAACATTAGGGTTACGATTTGCCATAGACGCGGAATGAGTTTGATTGTGATGTTAAATGGGGTTTAAAGACGCAGTCGCCTCGGTGCTGATTACAATTGCTGTGTTTCTCCACTTCTACTCCATGCTTGGGAACGCCCACATCCAGTGACGTCAAAACCGGTGGAAAAGCGGGCCGGTTCAAAAAAGATCAGCTGGATCCCAGGCCGAGCAGCAGCTCCGGCTCCAGCACCGGCACCATGTCGCTGGAAAAGCGCTAAGTGAGCTCACAGTGAGCTCAGTGTAATGTCTGCTCTGGTGAGCTCACAGTGTGACCTAGTCGTGAGTTCACGTCTTCACTGGGTAGTCCTTGACAACTTAATTGACTCAATTCTTGGGCTTAATTGGTCAAAATGACCATTGGTTGAAGGTACTCAGGGACTGATGTGTAGAGAGACTTATTAAACCTGCAGGATTGTGGTTTTCCCAGAACAGAATTAACCAGTGTAGCGTTATGTTGGGTGTATTCTGATAAGAGCATTTTAGCTCTGAGCTGAAGCACTGATTTAAAGAAGACCTCTCCCCCCCAAATTTATCAGATTTCCTTAACTCATCAGCATGTGAACTGGTTTACATCAAAGTGACAGTCTTGGGAGGATGGCACCGAGAATAGGCCAAATAGTTTGGAATCCTGCTATGAGATAGGAGAAAGGGGCCTGTAGGTAATAAAAACTCTTTGAAGTGGACGAGAGCCGAAATCCCGACATAGAGCTACGAACCCGGGCCAACCGGCATTTCCAAAAGATGGCATGGATTGACATCAGTCATAAATCAAGCCCCTCTCCAATAGGACACTGGGGGCTGAAACCGAAATCCAATCTAAAAAAATCAAGAACCAATCACCTATTGATCTGACAGACTATAAAGAACAGCGCACGGTCTCTCTCTCTTACTCTCTCTCTCACCTGAACCAGAAACTCGCAACCTGTAGCTCTGTTGCCAGAACCGGAACCAGAAACCAACCAAGTCTTTGCCGGCAACAGAAGAATTAAACTGGGAGAAGGAGATTGAGCCGTACGAAGAATTCTTTTAAAGGACTTTATTAAATAAATAACTTTACAGACCCACCTGATCAGTGGAGTTTTACAGCTGGACAATTGACTAAGTCGACTGAATACGAAAGTGTCAGTCATTTAAATAGCTATTTGAGTCTTAAGAAACTTGACCCTTGGAACGAACAGGGCCCTGCTTTCCTCAAAGACTTTGTCTTCAAGTAACTACGGTGGAACCCTGCTTACAAAGAAGATTTTGTGCACAACCTTGGAGCCTTCAAACCAATGGAAAATCTGTTTGGAAAAGACTCTACATTCGCGAAACCCCAACTTCCAGGTGCATCGACTGAGTGGAAGTTCTTGGACAAAGCCGAACCGGACTGCCTTTGTTCCAAACCACACGGACCTCGTGCCGTGTGCTGTTATCTGAGCCCGAAGCCAGAGAGGCCTCTCTGCGATGAAGTTCACATAAGTTTAACAGTTTGGAGTTTGTGATTCATGACATTTAAGAAATCAATTAGAAATGTTAATCTGTGATTCATAACTCTAGAATGTGTAATATCATTTAGTTTTCTTAAATATAAATGTGTGTTGCATTCAACTGTTTTGTTGATAATTTTAGAAATAAAATCTGTCAACGCCGAGAAATATCTTCTCATTCCTGTTTAACTGTTTAGTCTGAAATTGACACAAGTGAATAGACATTAGATTATTGGTGGCCCTGCCTATCCTTAATCATTGAATAATAATCAGTTAAGGGCAATTGTGGTAACAAGTAATGATAGGATCTTTCTCTGTACCTAAACGTTAATGAGACTGATATATATATATATATAACGAGAAGTTACCTGACATAAATACTAACCTGCGTAGTTATTTAATGTCTGACTAACAATACTAATGAGAGACTCACCTTCGTCTTACTAACCGGTATTGTAGTCAATGTGTTTATAACCTTTTTTGTTTAAAGATTTGTGTGTTATCATATGCGATCCCATGGTCTTTGATTTGGTCACGGAAGTGATTTGTCTTTGATTTGTTGATCTAGAGTTGAATTTTAATTAGTTTTTCCCTTTTGTATAATTAGTGTAGTGCTACATTTAGTCTTTGTTTTTGAATAAATTGACAATTTATATCTGTCTGCGTCCAATTATTACAGAAATTGAGTTCTACAAGACTCCAGGATTCGTGATAAGGTAATACTATAAATTCACTTCTTTAATTGAAATTTATAAGTGTACCTTATACATAATGTATCTATTAAATTAACTGAACAATATGAAGCTAGTAACTATGTTTAATTAGTGCTGGTTTTACAGTTATAAATTGCTCAAATATTGTAAGAAAGACAATTTGACCGCCTGTTCTAAAGTGAAAGTTATATTCACATTAATTATTGCACTAATTCAGTGATATTTATGTTTATTGGCCTAGAATAAGGCAATAATTATGGCTAAACTGCCAACAACACAGTACTAAAGAGAATTGGACTCCCTGTTGTAAAGATTTACACTAGGGGTGTCCCGAAGCACAATACCTTATTCGGAAAGGCACGGATAATGGCTTCAAAACCAATAACGAATAATTTTGCCGAATAATATGCGGCTAAGGCTGAGACAGTCACAGCTTGTGTTTGATGGATAACAGGTGAGCCAGGGGATCATATCACGAAACTTAAATGTCTGAAATCACTAGGCAATAATGTCCGTGTGAAATGAATGTGTGTAAACTTTAGGAATGAAATGAGCGCAAATCAAATAGCAGCTCTCTGCGCTTCTCTCTGAAATCAGAGCTTTAACGGGGTGCTTGAATATGATTTCACTTTTCTAACTTTAGTTAGTGTGTAATGTTGCTGTTTGAGCATAAACAACATCTGCAAAGTTACGAAGCTCAAAGTTCAAAGCAAAGGGAGATATTTGCTGTTAAAGAAATCGTTTTTTAAGGACTACAACAAACGGCTGGGTTAGTGACATCACTAACCCTAGAATTGACATAAACCCCGTCCCCTGAACACAATTCAGAGATTATCAAGACAGAATATGCTAATCAATGAGTAGAAGATAACTAAACATAGTCCAGTTAACATAATAGATGGTGAGGTACATTACTACACACAAATAATATGGTTTGCTAAGTTGTTAATATGAAAGAATGTTGATCCTTCAAATGTTTAATACATGTTAAATAATGGGTAATATGTCCTTACTAATCAGAATTACTAGTGTACTTATGCTTAACTAATGCATCATTCTGGACTATTCAAATAAAGTGTTACCACAGTTCTTAATGACATGCATATTTTGGACATAGTCAGGTGCAAAAACAAGAAGGTTACTTTGTTGTCGGTGTTTGCGCAGAGGTTGCGTATGTTTGCGCACAGATAGCGGATAATCGCTCGCACCTTGGAACCTATTTCCGGGAGCGCGTTGTTGAGCCACCAGGCTCTGTTTTGTGCGGATGGGCGGCCGGAGCGCGTTAAGGGTTTTCTGTTACAACGTTGTCGTTAATAACTAATGATCTTCGCATGCAAGTCAATCAATCAAAACTAACTTGAGCTGGACAATAACTTTATTCTAGAGCTGCTGTAAAGCCAAAACAATCTCTGTCACTTTCATTTCTTATCACTGGAAAGCTGCTTTCAAACAATTCATATTGTTAAAAGCGCTATATAAATGAAGGTGATTGACTTCCCTTGCATAGACTTTTTGTCACTGCTGGTTTTACTGTTCTAAATAACAGTAGGACTTTGCCTAGATTTAATACCAGATTTCTTTGTTTTTTAAGTTCAAATGTATTATTATGTGAATTGGTACTTAAGTAAATGGTGTGTGATTATATGCATGTCATTCATTCGGTGACAGTGGAATACAAACAGTCTTACCGGTGTATTCTCAACATCAGTTTCATCTGAATCCGTATATCCGTGTATCATAACAGCTTCACATTATTTATTGGCCCCGACAGTGTAAAAACAAAATGCATTAGATAGGTCTACTTACTGCTCACAAACTTGATAGAGGCAGCGTACACTGGCCAGCCATGTTTTGGCTTTTTCCCTTTCTGCCATCCCACAGCAGCTGAACAGTCAGTTTGCGGGTATCCATCGTCATCCATCTTGGTGTCATCATATTTACGTATGGCTTCGGTTTCCACCTCGCTATACATCCCAGCATCCTCCCCACTGACCCATTGGACCACTGCAAACTTTCTCATCACACCTTGGGCTTTAGAAGAGTTTGGCTTTTAGTGAATTTAGATCACGGCTGTTTCATCAGATCTCACATGGGAAGGTCACAGTTTTGTGTCTTGTGAGTCTGATTGTAGCGTCATGGGCATCATTTTTGCTTTGTAAGACCAGTTTGCCAGACACAGACATAATGCTAGGCCAGCTAAATGTCAGCTGCATGCAAGTTAGCTGCAGATCTGTGAAAGATTAGTACAATCGATAATGAGGGCTGTCGATTTAACGCGGTAATCTGATTCATTAACGTTAGTTGTGAGAAACTAACGCGATTCAAATATTTTAACTCAATTAACCCACCCGCCCCTGACCAACGTAGGTAGATTTGTGTAATGAAATAGATTCAAAACTGAATCGCTTGACAGTAAAAAAAGTAAATGTAGTCTAATGTTAACGGTATAATACCCATTCAACATAAACCAACAAATACATGAATCCAGTTCACGTTACCTAAATACACGAAGCAAGGGCAATATCAAAGTTGTTGCTGGCTCAGTTAGCTCCTAGCAAGGTAACCTTAACTCTTGCAACTGTTGTCTTATTGAACAAACCAACTACTTTGCTTATAAATTACTAAATGAACCAACCTGAATCAACACAAATCCCTGAGTAATAATTACAACAAGATACAATTATTCTTTCCTTCGGGGTGACGTTAGAAATCCATGTTTAATCGATCTGAAACCTCTGTTGAAACTTAAAGCAACGGCCCGTGTTACCGCTGTCTGGCTGCTTCAATGAGTCAGTGATCTGGATTTCTATTGGATCCCGCGCAGCAGTTCAAACATCAACCAATCGGCATATTGTATGGTCTTATGGCCCTAATTCACTTGCCTACATGTAGCGATGTGTTTTCTATTATGCAAAATGGCGAAACGAAAATTGTGTTGCTTTAACAGTTGCCAAGAAGAAAGAATGATTCCTCGTCGTACTCGGACCAGGTGGAAAACAAGGCAAAACTTGTTTTTCCAGCAAAGTTTTGGTCATATTGATAATTTATAGGCCCTAGAAATGTGTGTATTAAATATGATAAACTATAATATATTCATAAATAGGCATTATACTTATTGTTGAACATAATTGTACAAATAATGTTTAGTTTAAGTTATGTTAAGTTTTAAGGTTTTAAAAATGTGTTTAAAATGTTGTAAAATGCATTGACAAACATATCTGAAGGCGAGTAGATTTCCCACTACAGCTGGTCATGTTGTTTTTAAATGCTGCCCGTGAACTGAACAATGAACGAAGTCACCATATCTAAATATTCACAACAAACACCCTTTCGACATGAAACCAAGAAATGAGAGCAATGCTTTCACTGCTCGCCATAGCGTCTCAATGTTAGTGTCCCTCAGCAGGATATGTCGCCCATTTTAGGTTTACAGACATTCTATAAATTAGCAGCCTGGCATTAGTACTGTCAGTAAAATATTATGCATGGCTAATAATTTTATGTCATAATAATATATTCATCTGTAGCCTATGGAGATGGCTTCCATCTCAAGACACCAATATAAATCTAAGCACAACAGCAATGCTAAAATGTAATGTATTATTGTGTCTGTAAAAGTGAAAGGAGCATACAGGTAGATGGTGGGGTGGGTTGTGAACACTAGCTTTAATCTTGATGAACATCCTGGGAATTAATAACAGTCAAAACAGCTTGCCATATTGTTGAACAAGAATATCAACATTTAGAGTAAAACAGGTTTCTTTTGGTACACACTTTGCTTATGATCACTCAAATTTGGATTCTTTCCCATTTGTTACAGAATACCAACCAATCAAACCTGGTGTCTTCAGGTCCCTCAAATGACCATGTCACAGATGCCAGTTGGCTGAACATCCTCGCATTTTCCATGAAGCACAATGTAACAGAGGCTTTAATGGAGGACCTACTGAAGCTGTTAAGGTTATGTAGTGGGGATGCTGCAAGCATCCCAAGTAGCAAGTACATGCTAGAGAAGGAGTTTAAAGATTATGTAGACAAATCAGAATACCATCTGTGAGACAAAGTTTAGAGCTGGGTCAATTTTTTATTTGTATACCTTTGAGGAATCAACTTCAAGCTCTTTTGGAGAATGAGCCTATTCCAAATATTTACAATGACCAAAACAGATGGAATAACAGATTTTTCAGATGGGAAGTTGTACAAATATCTGAAATCAGTTAGTGATTCATTCTTTTCCCTGTCTTTCAATTGTGATGGAGTGCCAGTGTTCCAGTCATCTAAATACAGCATATGGCCCTTACTATGCTCTGTTAATGAATTACCCCCAGAGGAAAGAGATACAAATGTCATACTATGTGCCTTGTGGTTTGGGTCATCAAAACCACAAATGACTAGCTTCCTCAAACCTTTTGTGGAGGAATGCAAAAGTCTTGGACAAACAGGTCTTCAGTGGCAGGATCCAGTAGATCACTCAATCAAAACGACAAAGGTCTATGCATTATGTGCCATATGTGATGCTGTTGCACGACCTTTACTGCAAAATTTCAAGCAGTTTAATGGAGAGTATGGGTGTGGGCACTGTCTTCATCCAGGTGTTCCTTAGAGATCATGACACAACTGTGCAAATAGGTGAGATTGCCAAAAATAATGAACAGAGCATTTTGGGCATAAAAGGGCCATCTCCAATTGTGGACTTGCCAGATTTTGACCTGATCAATGGCATGGTCCCTGATTACATGCATTGTGTGTTGCTGGGGGTTTGCCGGCAAATAGCCACTTTATGGTTTGATTCCAAAAGCTATAGTAAACCATGGTATGTTGGTTTGAACACTGTAACAGTGGATGTAAATCTTTTAGCAATCAAGCCTCTAAGCATTTTTTCCAGAATCCCACGGTCTATTGTTGAGCTAAGGTTTTGGAAAGCTCACGAATGACAGAACTGGCTTTTATATTACAGTTTGCCAGTCCTGGAGGGGATACTTCCAAACAGGTATCTTTGCCACTGGGCTCTACTTGTGGAGGGTGTGAGCATTTTGCTAGGTTCAGACATTAGCCAAGAGGATATTGACCATGCTCATGAGGCTCTTGAGCTTTATGTTAAATCAGTTCAGTCTTTGTATGGCGAAGATCAGGTGACCTACAATATGCATTCACTTCTGCATTTGACTAAGAGTGTTGAGAATTTGGGTCCTCTCTGGGCCCAGTCTGCTTTCATGTTTGAGAGCTATAATGGCTACTTGCTCAAGCAAGTCAAAAGCAGTAATGCAGTGCCTCAGCAGCTTTGCAAAAGAGTAGCATGGTCTCGGGCATTGCCACGCATAGCTAAGGCCTGCTCATCCAATGATGTTTCACCTGAAATTAAATCATTCTACACAGAAATGACCTCTGGTAAACGTCATGTAAAGAATTATACTAGATATGACTTGCACTTGGAGTGCCAAAGATTAGGCCAGTGTCTGAAAATAATATGAATGCATTGCATGCATTGCTAGATGTACCTGGGACCTCTATTGGCAGGTACTACAGCAGAATAGTTATCAACGGAGAGGTCATTCAAAGCCAAACATACACAAAGACAAAGAAAAGGAACAACTCGGTTGTGATATTGAAAGATGGCAGTATTTTCACGGTTTCACACTTTCTCTGTGTCAGTGATGACCAATATCACTTATATGCAGTTGGCAAATTTGGAAATTGTACAGTGCAGAAACTGGTTCGAGGATCTGCTGTCAAAATATCACTGACCTTTATGCGGACTGTTCATTTTCCTACAGGATTTGAAAGAGCAGTTGATCTAAGGTTGATTATACAGTATATGACCATGTTTGATTATAGGCATAGGGCTCCACTTAGGACAAGGCAAGAGCATATGGGACATATATGATTAAAAATACATTAATATTATGCAATTTATATATGTGTTTTTTGCAGCATATATGTCCCTTACAATATTCGGTTTGAACATATAAGAATCACAGGTTTTTTTAGGAAAAGGAAAGGATCCAAGTGCAGGCTTTAGAGTTGAAGCAGATAATCCAATAAGGGCAAAACGAGAGAGCATAAACAGGGACAGTCCAGGTCAAACGATCAAGCGAACAGGCTAGTAGAGAGATCCGAAAGGGGTAAACGAGAGAAGGAAGCAAGAGGTCAAAAATACACGGGAAGGCAATCAAGAAACAAGGCTTAGAATTGATTCAGGAGAGAATGCAAGACTTCGCGATGAATCTAGGAAACAGAGGGGTACTGTGTACTGTGAAGGAGAGAGGGATTGAACGAGGTGAATGAAGGATTGACCAATGATAGGAGAGGAGGACAGAACAGGTGCACCTGGTAGGGAAGAATGTGGAAAGACTGGTTTGACTGGACAAAGGACAAGAGAAGCACTAAACTAGTATTTGGGAGAGGGAGACCTCTGGTGGTGAACTAAGGTAGAAGCAGGGGAGACCGTGACAGTCTCCAAGGTTCTCATCGTAAATAACAAACAGAAATCAAACTACCTTCTGGCCTGACCTTCTAGCTTGACCTTATCTTTCTTAAGTATACAAGAGAGATTAACAGGTGTGAGAAAAGAATTTCTAACTTTCCTTCCACACATACATACATACATACATACATACATACATACATACATACGGAAAATAAATAATAGAATTTTGAATCACAATAAGATGTTATCAAGTACAGAAAAAGAAAATGTAATAAAATGTGATCTTAAATACATACAAATAAAGAAAATTGGTTTACTATTTCCAGATTCCTTTTTTGAAATACAATGACATGCATTACAAATGAGTATTTACATTATATTTACAGCCGGTGCTCGTGTGTCACTGTGTCCCTCAGGCTGTGGTAGGCGCTGACATATTGGGCAGCCAGGGTGGCTGTGTGTCCCTCCCCCAGGAGGACTGACCGTTTTTCTTTTTTCTAAGTTTTGTCACAGGTTGGGTGGGCATCCATTATGTTGTTACAGAATGTGTCCCTTATTTTGGGCTAAAGCTTTCCGTGGAGGGGAACGTGGATCAGTTTGTACCATTTTTGGGAAGATCTGCCTTGTTGGGGCGGAGCTGTGATCCAGGTGAACAGCAGATCGGGCATAGGTGGGCATGTGGGCAGAGGAGTAGGAAGGCCGGTCAAGCAAATAAGCTTGCTAAGGTACGCAGCAGCAGCAAGCAGCCCCCCCATCCAGCCAGCCAGCCAGTCTGGCTAGCAGTGACTGAGTGGTTGACAGACGGCAAGCAACGGAATGTACGTGCTCTGTGATGTCATAGCAGTCAGCTGAGAGAGGCTTGTGATGTCATCGCTGAGCTGTCTGTCTGTCTGTCTGTCTCTCTCTCTCTCTCTCTCTCTCTTCCTCTCAATTCAATTCATTTGTATTGTCAAAGCAATTGGACATACATACATACATACATCCATACATGCTAGAAAGTCATTACTATGTTATCTTAAAGGCTAACTAAGCAGAACATATATCATTATAGAACAGAGTTCATAGGTCAACACATGGTTTTAGGGAACAGGCACATAGGTCAAACCGTTTGACATTGTCTCCAAGGTTCTCATCGTAAATAACAAACAGAAATCAAACTATCTTCTGGGCTGACCTTCTAGTTTGACCGTATCTTTCTTAAGTATACAAGAGAGAAAAACAGGTGTAAGAAAATAATTTCTAATTTTCCTTCTACACATATATACATACATACATACATATGTAGCGTTATGTTGGGTGTATTTGGATAAGAGCATTTGGGCTCTGAGCTGAAGCACGGATCTAAAGAAGACCTCTCCCCCACCAAAGTTATCAGATTTCCTTAGCTCATCAGCTTGGAACTGGTTTGCATCAAAGTGACAGTTTTGGGGAGGATGGCACCGAGAAGAGGCCAAATAGTTTGGAATTCTGCTATGAGATGTCTGGAGAAAGGGGCCTGTAGGTGATAAAAACTCTTTGAAGTGGATGAGAGCCGAAATCCCGACATAGAGCTACGAACCCGGGCCAACCGGCATTTCCAAAAGATGGCATGGATTGACATCAGTCATAAATCAAGCCCCCCTCCAATAGGACACTGGGGGCTGAAACCGAAATCCAATCTCAAGAACTCAGGGACCAATCACCTACTGATCTGACAGACTTTAAGGAACAGCGGACAGTCTTTCTCTCTCTCTTTCTCTCACCTGAACCAGAAACTCGCTGCCACAGCTCAACCTGTAGCTCTGTTGCCAGAACCGGAATCAGAAACCAACCAAGTCTTTGCCGGCAACAGAAGAGTTAAACTGGGAGAAGGAGATTGAGCCGTACGAAGAATTCTTTTAAAGGACTTTATTAAATAAATAACTTTACAGACCCACCTGATCAGTGGAGTTTTACAGCTGGACAATTGACTAAGTCGACTGAATACGAAAGTGTCAGTCACTTAAATAGCTATTTGAGTCTTAAGAAACTTGACCCTTGGAACAAACAGGGCCCTGCTTTCCTCAAAGACTTCGTCTTCAAGTAACTACGGTGGAACCCTGCTTACAAAGAAGATTTTGTGCACAGTCTTGGAGCCTTCAAACCAGTGGAAAATCTGTTTGGAAAAGACTCTACATTCCCGAAACCCCAACTTCCAGGTGCATCGACTGAGTGGAAGTTCTTGGACAAAGCCGAACCAGACTGCCTTTGTTCCAAACCACACAGACCTCGTGCCGTGTGCTGTTATCTGAGCCCGAAGCCAGAGAGGCCTCTCTGCGACGAAGTTCAGATAAGTTTAACAGTTTGGAGTTTGTGATTCATGACATTTGAGAAATCAATTAGAAATGTTAATCTGTGATTCATAACTCTAGAATGTGTAATATCATTTAGTTTTCTTAAATATAAATGTGTGTTGCATTAAACTGTTTTGTTGATAATTTTAGAAATAAAATCTGTCAACGCCGAGAAATATCTTCTCATTCCTGTTTAACTGTTTAGTCTGAAATTGACACAAGTTAATAGACATTAGATTATTGGTGGCCCTGCCTATCCTTAATCATTGAATAATAATCAGTTAAGGGAAATTGTGGTAACAAATAGGATCTTTCTCGGCACCTAAACGTAAATGAGACTGATATATATATAACGAGAAGTTACCTGACATAAATACTAACCTGCGTAGTTATTTAATGTCTGACTAATAATACTAACGAGAGACTCACCTTCGTCTTACTAACCGGTATTGTAGTCAATGTAATTATAACCTTTTTTGTTTAACGATTAGTTAAACGGAATGTACGTGCTCTGTGCTGTCATAGCAGTAAGCTGAGAGAGGCTCGTCATGTCATCACTGAGCTGGCTGGCTGGCTGGCTCTCTGTGTGTGTGTGTGTGTGTATGTGTGTCTCTCTGTCTGTCTGTCTGTCTCTCTCTCTCTCTCTCTCTCTCCCTCTCAATTCAATTCATTTGTATTGTCAAAGCAATTGGACATGCATACATACATACATACATATATATGGAAAATAAACAATATGTGTACATCTCTTTCGGCATTAGTGGTGCCCTCACAGATGTGCAAGTTACATGACAGACAGACAGACAGACACACACACACTTTCACACACAGACAGACAGACACACACAGAAACACACACACATACTTTGACAGACAGACAGACAGACACACGCATATTATGGGTCTTTGTTGGGTAGTGAAATGGATAGCATCAGTCGCAGTGTGGGTAATGTCAGGGAGCCAATCATAGTCCCCGTTATTTGCATATCGTGGCGCAAAGCATTCTGGGAAAAGCAACTAAACACGTTTAGTCATGTATTTGTCCATAGTTTACACATGAGATGAAAGAGACAGTATGACGTATTGAGCACCTGGGATTCCTCATGTGTATGTGAGGGGCAGAGGAACCGGATCCCAAGTGTGCGTCCCAGGTGCTATAGGTTTCAAAGCATGCAGGGGAATAGGCACCCCACCCTGACACCTATAGAAGACTGGATAGGGAGATATAAATAGCAATGGGGAGACTCTTGTACTTGGTGTGGCTCTATCCATATAGTGGGGCCAGCAGCCACTTAGCAGGTGCAGCAATAGAAGCTCAGCCTGGGGAGACTGGATTTAGCATTTCCTCTCCATTTTGATAACTATCCATAATCATTTCTGCAAAATACTTCTATGATACCTATGTATGTTTTTTACTTGTACTATATTATACTATCAAGTATCAGTGTACACATACAATGTGACCTGTTACATTAATACAGAGGCCAGATCTCTAATAGCCACTGTCCCCTGATATTACACTTTTTTACAATCACTTTGGCACTCATTTCAGAACCTTGATGTCATTTTTCAAAACTCTAGACACTAAACTCACACTCGATGATCAAAATGCACATTTTTCAAAACTCTAACACTTTTTTACAATTGCTTGGATACAATACACATCAACCTCAGATCATTTGTTCATTGAACTAAAATGACACAACTTACATCAAAGTATTACCATTTCAAAATGCAATTCACACATTACATCTGAGATCACTGTCTATTCATTTCATTACAAAGATCTAACTATCAATTGATACAGCTGCTCAAAATGATAAGTGACTGTTGCATTACTCTTAATGCATAATTTTATGGAAACTGACAAACAATATTCCATGTTTCGATCATGAAAGTTTCAGGATAATGAGATCCATTGACACCAATAACCGAGGAGCATGAACCAGTTGGACTACATTATCTATGGATGTAATATTTCATCATCATTCATCATCATGTAGCACTTTTCCACACCATGTTTTCAGTGTGGAAGGAAAGTTAGAAATTCTTTCTCTAATACCTGTTTTTCTCTCTTGTATACTTAAGAAAGATAAGGTCAAGCTAGAAGGTCAGGCCAGAAGGTAGTTTGATTTCTGTTTGTTATTTACGATGAGAATCTTGGAGACAATGTCAAACAGTATGATTGAAGTGCCTGCTCCCTAATCCATGTGTTGATCTATGAACTCTGTCCTATAATGATATAAATTCTGCTTAGCTAACTTTTAAGATAACATAGTAATGACTTTCTGATTATAACCAGCTCTTTGATTTTTGTGTATAAAAGCTCTGACTGTTAAAATGAAGGCAGAGCGACTTTGGGATCTACTTGAGTCACTGTTCCTCTCCACGCTGCGTGTATTAAAGGCATTGCAACTAACGCTCCAACCTGGTTGAAGATGATTGTTCTTCCACATCAGATTTGACATTACTGTATGTATGCAGGCCCTTGTAATTGCTTTTCCAATACTGCCAACTGGTTATTGATGATTGATTTCACATTGTGGTACGAGTATCGAGTGAAATGAGTGCTATCCACCCCAGCAACACAGTGATAACATGGAGCCGGCAGGTCATCCAGGTCACAATAGAGGTCAAGCAGTGGGAGGAGGAAGACGTGGTGGTCAAAGGAATGGAAGGGGACATGCACCCCTTCTGAGAGGTGGTCGTGGGCCTCGTCATAGAGGAGGGCTTAGGCCTCACCAGAGAGGCAGCCATGGGCCTCATTTGAGAGGTGTTGGGGGAACGTGGTAGAGGACAAGGCCACGGACCAGACAGCGGCAGCAACAGCAAATAGTGTCTAGTGAAATCCGAGAAATAGTTGTAGAGCATGTTGTAAATCATGGCATGACCATGACTGAGGCAGCTACAATGATTCAATCAAACCTCAGAATCAACTCAGGATCAACTGTGGCCTCAATCATCAGAAATTTCCGTACTGAGAAGCGGCAAGTCTTCAGCATGCACTAAACATTAGGCTACTCTCAATTGTCAAATGACTGTATACTGCATACCAATGTGTAGCACAGAGTATAGTGTGCCTTTTGAAAGAAATGCAGACAGAGTGAAGCAGCTGATGACTGAGTATGTTCAGGTATGTTCAGTTTCAAGATG